>NC_090896.1:41060547-41073047 GCF_036669925.1 Montipora capricornis
TTTTGACCTTGAAATGACAAAGTTAATTTTTATATTTTTTATGGCTTCTAATTTTAGCATGATTCATATTCGCTGGCTATTGACAGTTGACTCTAAAATGACTTTTTCCTTTTCCATTCACTCGCTGAGGGTGTGCTTGTTTTCTTTTAAAACTCATGCGGTTCAAGAAAAATTCAGGGCCAAACTCATGAATTCCAAAGTAAATTTTACTCAAAAGACCGATATCGTACTCATCGCTGCGCTTCGTGGTTCATGGGATATCGGTTTTTGGTGTAAAATATACCGCGGAATTCACTAGTTAGGCAATGAAATTTTCTACACGAGAAAGCAAAGAAAATGATTTAATTATTAAGGCAGGAACCGGGAACATCAAAATGCAGTAACAACAAATAACCAGGGACCTTCGCGTTTAGGTTTGGCTAACTATATATTTATCTACAAGCTGGTGCAAAATAATTAGGAGTTTTCTAGGATTAATACCCTGCTAAGAGCCTCTTATACGCTGGTAAGAGGCTTCAAGTCTATTATCCTGGCGTAAAATGATTTGCTCAGTCATAATAGGAATTTATGTGCCCCTCCCATTTTATTTTCTAGAAGAACCACTATTTTACAGCTCAGAATGCAGACGTGAGCTTGGATTATTATTGCGTCTTCCAGCAAGGCTTAGTTACGCATCACGCCAATCCTCTCTCCTCGCTCTCCTATGACGGTAGTGTTTTGCCATAACCTGAAAAGACAAAAGAAAAATATGCAAGAGAAATCTCACCTGAGCAGTTTCGTCCGTCTCCAACAAACCCTGCCTTACAAGAGCAATTATATGAGCCATTTGTGTTGATGCACTTAGCGTCAGAGCTGCAGGTGTGATTTCCAGCCAAACACTCCTCAATATCTGAGAACAAAGTTAGTAAGTAAACCATCATGAGTTTTACACCAACCTATACACTGAGTTTTTAATTAGCAATAAACCGTACATTGAATTATCGAAGATATACTAATCCATGATATAACTTTCCATTTTCTCACCAGTACAATTGTATCCATCACCAAAGTATCCTGGTTTACACGCGCAAGTATACGATCCTCTGGTGTTCTTACACAATGCATTTCTACAGCAATTGTGCAATGGTGTGACACACTCGTCAATATCTGCGATTAGAGTAAATAAATTACTTTGGTAAAATTACATAGGAGATTATTCAAAATTCTCTGCGCTGATTGGTTGGCGTCGAAGTTATTATTACGCGATAATCACCTAAGCGATTTTTTAAATTCCCGCAAGCCACTTTGTCGAGATGACAGACGAAGAATTTAATTGTTTTAAAGAAAATGCATATTCTTCAAATTTTTGTGCTATATTATCTCACTGTCTTAGTGTATACTACAACAAATATTCACCGAACTGGAGGTGGCTAGTGGCGGATATTTACCGAGCCGCGGAGCGTTTCGGTTAATAGCTTTAAATACACATGAGTTAACTAGTCCTTTTATGTCCTCTATGTCATTGGTCGAAAGCACTAGCTATCGAAGCCAGCGTAGTACAAATGGGATGGATATTTAGTTTTTTGGCATATTTCAAAACATTAGAATATTTTGCTTTCAGTTTGTTATCCCGTTGTGATCTACGAGCTGATGGAAAGAAAAATATTAATTATGTATGATTAATATATACGCTGGTAAGAGGCTTCAAGGCTATTATCATAGCGTAAAATTTACGTCATCGACGATGGGAGAATGTTTTGCTCAGTCACAATAGGATTTTATGTGTCTATCCCACTTTATTTTCTAGATGGACCACTATTTTTCAGCTTAAAATGCAAACGTGAGCTTGAAGTATTATTCTGGCTTCCAGCAAGGCTTAGTTACGCATTACGCCAATCCTCTAACGTCTTGCTCTGCAATGAACGTAGTGTTTTGTCGTACACCATCATAAGTACACAGTTTTGAATTAGCAATAAACCGTACATTGAATTATCGAAGATATACTAATCCATGATATAACTTTCAATTTTCTCACCAGTACAATTGTATCCATCACTAAAGTATCCTGGTGTACACGAGCAAGTATACGATCCTTTGGTGTTGTTACATAATGCATTTCTACAGCAATTGTGCATTGGTGTGACACACTCGTCAATATCTGCGATTAGAGTAAATACTTTGGAACAATTACATGGGTGATTATTCAAAATTCTTTGCGCTGATTGGTTGGCGTTGAGGTTATTATTACGCGAAAATCACCTAAACGATTTTGCAGAAGGGCCGTAAGCCATTTTGTCGAGATGACAGACGAAGAAATTAATTGTTTTAAAGAAAATGCATATTCTTTAAATTTTTGTGCTTTATTATGACACGGTTTTAGTGTATATTTCAACAAATATTCATCGAAGCGGAGATGGCTAGTTAACAATTATTCCATGAGCGCGAGTTGGATATGAGATGATAGATAACCAACGAGGCGCGTAGCGCCGAGTTGGCCATAATCATCTCATATCCAACAAGCGCGAGTTGACTAATTGTTTTATTAAAACGCCCCCAAAATATAGGAACCTACAATAGACTACAATAAAAACTAAAGGGCCCAAAAAAATCACCCATATGCTTGCCGAGTTTGTAGATCATGGTATAATGGCTCATAACCCATGATGGCTTAGCCAATCAAAGCTCTCGAATTGCATTATCGAATAATACAGTTTTTAATAAATAGAGGATATTACATGGTCGCGCGGGGATACGAATTTTATCTTCGAGTGCTGCAAGTATCTCTCATGAGTGAGCGAAGCGAACGAGTGAGAGATACTTTCAGCACGAGAAGATAAAATTCGTATCCCCGCGCGGCCATGTAATGTTCTGTTTATTATATAGATATTGATGAAATGTCTAGATTTAAAACAACTTGTTTTATTAATTTTCCAAATGATGAAAAAGTGGTCACCAACCGCTAAAACGCGCATGTTATGTAACATGAAACAAGATATGAAAGTTATGAAAAACAAATCATGATAATGTAAACTTTGCAATAAAAATGTTAATGTAGTAGAGAAGAATTATATTAAAGCACAACAGTATCTTACAATGAAGAGAAAGCTCGCGTTTTATTGGCTCATCGTGTTGGTTACCATGACAACACCTATATCCTCACATGTGAAAGAGAAAAATGATATGTTCACTGCGCGCGGTGAAGATATGATTTTTTAGTAAAAAGTGGAATCCTGGTATTTCATCAATATCTATATAATAATAGTGGATATTTACTGAGCCGCAAAGTGGAGATATAAATGAGTGCACATCAATTTGTTGGTCCTTTTATATACCCTTTCTGCTATCGCCTATGTCATCGGTTGAAAGCACTAGCTGTCAACGCCAACGCAGTGCAAATGGGATGGATATTTGTTTTTTGTGTCTGTTTCAATAAATTGGAACTATTTTGCTTTCAGCAGAATTTCGATTCTGATCACAAACTGATGCAAAAAAAAAAAAAACATGTATTATGATCTCGCTGGTAAGAGCTTTCAAAGATCTCAGCATGACGTAAAATTTACGTCATCAACGATGAGTGAAAACAGAATAGGCCTTTATGACGGTTTTGGAAGCCATCTTGACGGGTAAGCAATCGTCTCCGAAAAAACAGTGTTTCTATGGGAATCTGCCGTAAAGTAACGTGAGAAATCCTTGAATATAGAAAATTTGTGGATGGCATAATTTAGTTGCTAACCAAATGATTTTACTGAAAAAAGAGATTAATTTAAGATTTAGCTAGGAAAATACTAGTGCAGGTAGGATCCTCAAGTTTCGTCAGTAAAATCCTTTGGTTGGCAACTAAAGTTCACCGTTCGGAAATCTTTCTACATTCAAGGTTTTCTCAAGTCATTTTAACGCAGATTCCCATAAAAACACTACTGTTATTTCGGACACGTTTGCCTAGACGTCAAGATGGCTTCCAATGTGTAATGAGGCCTATTTTATGTGCCAGTCACATTCTATTTTCTAGATGAACAACTCTTTTTTACAGCCTAGGATTCAAACGTAGGTTTAAAGATATATTCTACGTCTTCCAGCAAGGCTTAGTTATGCCTTTACTCCACTCTACTGACGTCATCGTGCTTTGCAATGGAGGTAGCGGTTAGCCGTTACCTTAAATAATTAAAGTAACATTTGCAAGAGAAATCTGACCTGAGCAGTTTCGTCCGTCTCCAACAAACCCTGCCTTACAAGAGCAATTATATGAGCCATTGGTGTTGATGCACTTAGCGTCAGAGCTGCAGGTGTGATTTCCACCCAAACACTCCGCAATATCTGAGAACAAAATTAGTAAGTAAACCATCATGAGTTCTACACCAACCTATACACTGAGTTTTCAATTAGCACAGTACCGTAGATGGCATTATAGAAGAGAAACTAATCCATGATAAAAATTTTGGTTTTGTTCCGGGTACAATTGTATCCATCACCAATTGAAAGTATCCTGGTTTACACGTCGAGCAAGTATGCGATGCTTTGATGTTTTTACACACTGTATCTTTACAGCAAATGTGCATTTGTGAGACACACTCGTCAATATCTTCGAAAAGGGTAAATAAATGCCCTTGTTATATAAAAGAGCGGAGAGCGTCGAGGGCGAGCACTGATTGGCTACTCAGACTCCGAATACGATCCTCCGCGATCCGAATACGCGCGTCGCGAGGGATTTGCGCCCGAAACTAACGCAATTGTTGCAGTTAAAGTTATTTTTTTGTGCCATATGATCTCACTTGTTTAGTGTATACTAAAACAAATATTAACCGAACTGGAGGAGGCTAATGGCGTATATTTACCGAGCCGCGATGCGTTTCGCTTAATAGATTTACACATCAGTTAATTAGTCCTTTTATGTACCATTTTGATATCTTCTATGTCATCGGTCAAAAGTACCACCTATCGACGCCAACGCAGTACAAATGGCATGGATACTTGGCTTTTTAGCGTGTTTCAATAAATTTGAAATATTTTGCTTTCAGTTTGTTATCCGGTTCTGATCTACCAGCTGATGGAAAAACGTACCAATTATGTATGATTAATATGTACGCTGCCTAAGAGGCCTCAAGGCTCTTATCATGGCTTAAAATTTACATCATCGACGATGGGAGAAAGCTTTTGTAAGTCATACTAGGATTTTATGTGTCTCTCCCATTTTATTTTCTAGATGAACCACTATTTTTCAGTTTACAATGCAAACGTGAGCTTGGAGTATTATTCTGTCTTCCAGCAAGGCTTAGTTACGCATTACGCCAACCCTCTGACGTCTTCGCTCTGCAATGAAGGTATTTGTTTGCCGTAACGTTAAAAGACAAAAGTAATATATGCAAGAGAAATCTGACCTGAGCAGTTTCGTCCGTCGCCAACAAACCCTGCCTTACAAGAGCAATTATATGAGCCATTGGTGTTGATGCACTTAGCGTCAGAGCTGCAGGTGTGATTTCCAGCCAAACACTCCTCAATATCTGAGAACAAAGTTAGTAAGTGAACCATCATGAGTTCTACACCAACCTATACACTGAGTTTTCAATTAGCACAGTACCGTAGATGGCATTATAGAAGAGAAACTAATCCATGAGAAAAATTTTGGTTTTCTTCCTGGTACAATTGTATCCATCACCAATTGAAAGTATCCCGGTTTACACGTCGAGCAAGTATGCGATCCTTTGATGTTTTTACACACTGTATCTTTACAGCAAATGTGCATTTGTGAGACACACTCGTCAATATCTTCGGAAAGGGTAAATAAATGCCCTTATTATATAAAAGAGCGGAGAGTGTCGAGGGCGCGCACTGATTGGCTACTTAGACTCCGATTACGATCCTCCGAGGAACTCGCGTCGCGCGAGATTCGCGCCCGAAAATAACGCAATCGTTGAAGGAATAAACGAGTTAAAGTTATTTTTTTGTGCCATATTATCTCAATTGTTTAGTGTATACTAAAACAAATATTAACCGAAGTGGAGGAAGCTACTGGCGTTTATTTACCGAGCCACGATGCCTTTCGCTTAACAGATTTACACATCAGTTAAGTAGTCCTTTTATGTACCATTTTGATATCTTCTATGTCATCGGTCAAAAGTACCACCTATCGACGGCAACGCAGTACAAATGGCATGAATACTTGGCTTTTTAGCGTGTTTCAATAAATTTGAAATATTTTGCTTTTAGTTTGTTATCCGGTTCTGATCTACCAGCTGATGGAAAAATTTACCTATTATGTATGATTAATATGTACGCTGGTAAGAGGCCTCAAGGCTCTTATCATGGCGTAAAATTTACATCATCGACGTTGGGAGAGAGATTTCCTAAGTCATACTAGGATTTTATGTGTCTCTCCCATTTTATTTTCTAGATGAACCACTATTTTTCAGCTTACAATGAAAACGTGAGCTTGGAGTATTATTCTGTCTTCCAGCAAGGCTTAGTTACGCATTACGCCAACCCTCTGACGTCTTCGCCCTGCAATGAAGGTATTTGTTTGCCGTAACGTTAAAAGACAAAAGTAATATATGCAAGAGAAATCTGACCTGAGCAGTTTCGTCCGTCTCCAACAAACCCTGCCTTACAAGAGCAATTATATGAGCCATTGGTGTTGATGCACTTAGCGTCAGAGCTGCAGGTGTGATTTCCAGCCAAACACTCCTCAATATCTGAGAACAAAGTTAGTAAGTAAACCATCATGAGTTCTACACCATACTATACACTGAGTTTTCAATTAGCACAGTACCGTAGATGGCGTTATAGAAGAGAAACTAGTCCATGATAAAAATTTTGGTTTTGTTCCGGGTACAATTGTATCCATCACCAATTGAAAGTATCCTGGTTTACACGTCGAGCAAGTATGCGATCCTTTGATGTTGTTACACACTCTATCTTTACAGCAAATGTGCATTTGTGAGACACACTCGTCAATATCTTCGAAAAGGGTAAATAAATGCCCTTATTATATAAAAGAGCGGAGAGCGTCGAGGGCGCGCACTGAATGGCTACTCAGACCCCGAATACGATCCTCCGAGGAACTCGCGACGTCGCGCGGGATTTGTGCCCGAAAATAACGCAATCGTTGAAGGAATAAACAAGTAAAAGTTATTTTTTTGTGCCATATTATCTCACCTTTTAGTGTATACTAAAACTAATAATATAACCGAACTGGAGGAGGCTACTTCCGGATATTTACCGAGCCGCGAAGCGTTTCGCTTAACAGATTTACACAGCAGTTAAATTCTCGCGAGCCGTTAAGTCGAGATGACAGACGAAGAAATTATTTTTTTTTTTAAGAAAATGCCTATTCTTCAAATTATCTTATTGTTTTAGTGTATACTACATTAAATATTCATCGAGGAGATGGCTAGTGGTGAATATTTAACGAGCTGGAAAGTGGCGAGGTAAACGAGTACACATCAATTTATTGGTCCTTTTATGTACCCTTTTCCTATCAATGTCATCGGTCGAAAGCACTAGCTGTAAACGCCAACGCAGTACAGTTGGGATAAATATTTGGTTTTTGTGTCTGTTTCAATAAGTTGGAACTATTTTGCTTTCAGCGGAATTTCGATTTTGATCTACAAGCTGATGCAAACAGAAAAATAAAACATGTATGATGAGCTTGCTGGTAAGAGCTTTTAAAGCTCTCAGCATGACGTAAATATTAACGTCAATGGGAATCTTTGTCAAAGTAACTTGAGAAAAGCTTGAATTTAGAACATTTGGGAATGGTAAACTTAAGTTGCAAACCAAAGGTTTTACTGAAAAAAAATGAGGATTTGAAAAAAAATACAGACTATAATGTATTAATTTCGAATTTCGCCTGGAAAATTCTAGTGCAGGTCGGATACTGAAGTTTCGTCAGTAAAATCCTTTGGTTAGGTTTGGTTAGTTTACCCTTCTCAATTGTTTCTACATTCAAGGTTTTCTCAAGTCATTTTAACTTAGATTTCCATAGAAACACTGTTATACTGGACACCCTTGCCTACCCCTCAAGATGGGTTCCAAAACCATTATGAGTCCTACTTTATGTGCGTACCACATTCTATTTTCTAGATGAACCAATCTTCTTACAGCTTAGGATGCAAACGTAGCTTTAAAGTATCATTCTACGTCTTCCAGGAGGGCTTAATTATTACTCCACTCCACTGACGTCACCGTGCTTGGCAATGGAAATAGCGTTTAGTCGTAACCTTAAATAATTAAAGTAACATATGCAAGAGAAATCTGACCTGAGCAGTTTCGTCCGTCTCCAACATACCCTGTCTTACAAGAGCAATTATATGAACCATTGGTGTTGATGCACTCAGCGTCAGAGCTGCAGGTGTGATTTTCAACCAAACATTCATCAATATCTGAGAAGAAAGTCAGTAAATACACCATCAATATTTCTACAAGAGCCTATATACTAAGTTTTCAATTAGAGGAGGCAGTGTGGCCCAGTGGTTAGGGTGCTTGCCTTGAGATCCGGAGATCCCGGGTTCAAGACCCGCTCTGACCACTCGATAAATTTGATCCTGGTAGTCCCCGGTTCAATTTCTCCGCTGCACTTGTAAATAAACAACTCGTTTGCCTCCGGCCAGTTGGGATTCTTAACAGTTGTTGTTCTGTTCTGTTGTTTCGTTGTGTTTCATTGGCTGAAAAGCCCCTAAGGGGAGCGCTCAATTAAGTATGTAAGTAAGTAAATGTATGTAAGTATGTAATTAGAAAAGTACCGTAGATTGCACTATCGAAGACAAACGTATCCATGATAAAATGTTTCGTTTTCTCACCGGTACAATTGTATCCATCACCAAAGTATCCTGGTTTACATGAGCAAGTATACGATCCTTTGGTGTTGTTACACAGTGCATCTTTACAGCAATTGTGAATTCGTGAGACGCATTCGTCGATATCTACGATTAGAGTAGGTAAATGTGCATATAGAGGTACGCCATAACGTGTCAAAGGAATAAAAAGCCATTATTTGAGGACAAGATTACAAATATATCAAAGCCGGAGTTTTTTAACCATGTCATCCTATAATTACTATCACGTACCATACTTATTATATATTGAGTTAGAAACAGAGGTAGTAGCAGTGAAAGCAACAGGTAGACAATATGAGCATCAAGGGATACCTTGTTGACAATAGGCAAAGTTCCATCCTGGAGGACAAACACAGCGATATCCTTTGTCTGTATACCCAGATTGGCAAACACCTCCGTTGTCACAGCGACCTACTTTATCACAGGCAGTCTTTGAACAAAGACAAAAACAACGCTGGCTTACAAATGATTTTTTTCTTATATATGGCGGGCTTACTGTTACCTAAAACCCATCACCCGGATCCTCCATCTTCTATATTAGCCGTCTAAGGCAACCCTGTCTTGTATCTTTTTATTTTTAGAGGCACATCCCAGGGGATTTTTACGGATGTGTTCACAATAGCCAATCATAAGAGGACTTATGGTTGTCCATTAATTACGTCACAATGCAAACACCTGAAACACGAAGGTATTTCGAAATAATGAAAACACATCGCAGTTCTAAAAAGTTCTAAAAATAAGGGGATACGGGACAGGGTTGACTCAAAGGTATAACACGTATGGAGGCTCCAGGTAACGGGCTCCAACTGTTACGCTATCGGTCATGGTAAGTGATGAAATCGTTATTTTGCTAAAAAAAGGATTAAGCTGGCAAGGCGTCCTTCTTTCGTCAGAAACGGATACTTTTTTGTGGATAGTAACCATGTTGTTTTGAGGCCTTATGCGTCCCATGGTGCAAAAAGGACTGATGATGATGATGAACCATGTTAATTTTCCCATGACACTGCTAGTATTCAGATCTGTTTACTTGCGCGGTAAAAGTCACTCAATGTATGTTAACATTGTTCGCTTTGGTACTCTGTGTGCATGTGCATGATTTTTCAGTGCTTGTGAATTTACGTTCTGTACGTTCTGAGCGTCTTTCTCTCTAGTTCATACAAAAGCTACTGTAATACGAACAGGAACATGAACACGAACGAGTACACAATTAAGTGCATTAACGCAAACTAGAGCACAGAAACCGAGGACAAACACAAAGGGAACAATGCTAACGCAAACACAAACAACGTAGAATTGAGCCCAGCTGGTTTCCATATAATCGCCCGGATCGCCCCGACCGGACGAAACAGTATATAGGCGATCCGTAAAATTCGTGCGATTTGCTGTGTCCAAATTTCACTCCATCGTTTTGATCGCTTCGATAGAGCAGAGTTCTATCCGGGTGATCAGGATCTCCGCAGTCGCCTCTTTCCGCTATTGTTTTCATAAATTCGCGTATACACTTTTTCGTGCGATCGGGGCGATCGATCCTAGGGCTGGCGATTGTATGGAAACCATGTTTTTGTAAATTGAAACGCGAAGAGGAACACAAAAGGAAATTCTAACTGAGATTAGGAGGAGCAAACAAGAGGATCAATTCAATTTTCAGCCTTACGTCTGCTCCATGATAGAAGTAATCCACTTTGTCCTTAAGCTCTAGACCATGTCTAAGATGAGTGGCGTTGTTCAGCTCACATCTGTAAAGTCCGTCGTCATTTTTGTGGGTATGAATATTAACACTAACGCAATTAGGGTCTTGATAACATCGCCACTTGCATTCTTCTAAATCGTGGACTTGGATAGTCGTAATGTTATGTTTCACCAGCCGTTTATTGGCGAAAAAAAAGAACGATGGGAAGACAAGTTCCCGACAATCATCTATAAAATCAAAATTAAGTATTACAATCATCATTATAACCTAATATAACCGAATGCTGAGATAACTAGGCTAACTCTATTCCCTTGATCTTGAGTACAAGTCCAAATTAGATGGTAGGATAGTGTTTTGAATACATTTAGCTCAAATTTCTCGACCTGAAGGAGAAAATTTCAAGCCCCGGTTAGTTATGGAAACGTGCATTCCCCTGTAAAGTACTTTCGTTCAGCTCTGAAAAACTCATCCAGATGCAATTGAGTTTTCTACATCGTGTATGTACCACCAATCTTTTAAAGCCTTTAAGTCGCTTTCATTGAAAATACCAAAATTACTGTCATTTGATTTTGCCGCTGTTAGTCGTATGCCTACTAGTTACAGTATACGTAAGTTACTCATTTCGGAATAAAAACAAGTTTTATGTAGCTGTCGACTAATCTAACAGAGTGCAAGGAATTAACGCTGGTATTGTGTACGCTCTTGTTCAATCCGAATTGAGTAATTTTAATGACATCATTATCGAGAAACGTTAATGGCACCACGAATTAAAGTTCTCTGCTTGCAAATGAAGAGCTATTTATTAACCCAGTGAGGGAGAAAATCGTTTGAATTAGAAAATAATTGACTCGCTGCGCCAGATCTTCACCGTTATTTATTTTGATGAAAAACATTCACAAAAAGAGCTAAATTTCAAGCGTGAAAATTCCCTCCGTCCAAAAGCATTTGGTATGTGATCTTAGTTGTCACTTTGTAAGAAGGAAGAGGGGTTGATGCGCCATTCTCAATCGAAACTGGAGTCCTCCCCTTTGAATGGTATCGGCAATTGATTACTCTGAACCTGTCACACACCTTGAGCAGGAATACGATAGAAGGAAGAAAAACTAGTTAAAACCAATGTCGATTAAATCTGGGTTCACTTCAGCTAAATTTGTTCTAGGAATGTTAGTGAATGTGGCGAAGTGGCCAATCAGGCCTCACAAAACTAAAACTAAAAACTAAAACCTTAAACAGAAACTCTTTTTTCTTGTGATTGGTCAAAAAGAAAGCATAAGCACTGAAATATATTTTAGGATATTCATGGTTTTTCATTTCCCGAGGTTTAGCGCTGTCGGGAATGCTCCTGCTCCTCGAATTTTGCCCGACAAAATCACAGGTTAAACACAAAGTAATCACTATCCACTGGATAACTCAATTGGCTTTAATAGTGTTTATCCGCTGGATAGTGTTTTATCCAGTGGATAACGTTATCCACCTTTTTAACAACCGAGGCAACAAAGTATGCGAAATAGACTGAAGAGGCTCCACCTGCGCCGATATTTCATACTGCAGAATTTTCCATTCTGTAGTTTGTTTTTCTTTTTTTTTTCTTTTTTTTTTTTTTTTAATGATAGATAATTTTTGATATTTATTGATGGTGACTACTTTTATAATGCATCTAATGATTTCTAAACCCTCCGTGAAAATAAAGGTTTGGCCCTCATACGCGACAGGCGAAGTGTTGGCCAATTAAGAATTTCGCGCCCTTTATTGAGGAAGACAAACTAGGGAAAAAAGTTAACTCTTTTCTCTAGTTTCTCTACCACAGTAAAGGGCGCGAAATTCATAAACGCATTTTTTTTTCCTCAAAAAAAGCAATACATCATTTTTAAGCTAAGAAAATAGGCTTTCCAAATACACATAACCTATTTACAGAGAACTAAACTTTGAGAGAGAAGGACGAAGAGAAAGGAAACGACACCAACCAAAGTTAAAACTTACCATTCAAACAGGCAGATGTGACA
>NC_090896.1:41080547-41083047 GCF_036669925.1 Montipora capricornis
TAGGTCGCAATGAATTCAAAATTGAAATTCCCAACGACTTAACGAAGAAAAGTAGAGGTGTGCCCATCATCAGGATGTTGAATCATCGGGCAGTCGTCTCGTTGTTGCCATGTGCGCGATTGAGATTTTCGCTAAATTTTGCGACAAAAAATTTCGCGTCGGCCTTTATTGAATACCACTGACCGAGGAAAAACTGTGTTCAGCCACTTTAAGCCGCGCAAAACAGGCAAAACAAGATACAAGAATAGAAAAAAAAAACAATAATATTAATAAGTTTAAAGAAAAGGGAGAATGAAAAAACGGAAGAGGAGGAAGAGAGAGCAAACGATACCAATTAACAAAAGTTAAAACTTACCATTCGGACAGGCAGATGTGACATGGAGCGAAACGAAAGCTGTGGGGAGAATAAACTGCAGCATAGAAGGAGTTCCCATGGCGCAATCCTCACAGGACAGTCACAAAGACTATTTGTACAGGGTGTCTCGAAATCTTATTAAGATCCAGAATTGTATTATGTATTTTGGGATCGGCGTTTTTCGGAAGTGTTTCTGACGCCTTTTACCCAATAAAAGCAACTATTGACAAGTCTTGAAAAGACCCGACAGTATTAGCTTTTCAAAGGCGAGTTTGTTTTAGATATGAAAAACAGGAAGTTTACAATTATAATAACCTTCCGAGTTCCCTTGAATTCTTGTATTGGACTAATTGTGCGTAGCTACACTTTCGATATATTAAAATTCAGTCCTAAACAAAACCCATCATCTCGAGGTTCTGGGGAATAAATATTGCTCATTATGGCAGGTTAGAATAACTGATAGCATGCTTCCAGCCATTTTCGTTTTTTGGTCAATGATCACACCCCCACATTTTGGACACTTTTTCGGTAAATTGTTCAAACAGGAACCAAACATAAGAAATTCCTTTTCACTGGAGAATTCATGTTCAGATAACACTATCTCATCACTGGATAACTATTTTTTATCATCTGGTAATGGCCAATGGGGATCTAAATCTTCATCATCATTGTTATTCTTGATGTCTGCAGCAAGTAGTTCTGAAAGAGCCTAAAACAAAAGTAAAATGCGAATATACAAGGTAATTCTTTTCACTTTACTACAACTTGAATGCCTTGAATTTGCCTAACTTCATTTTGTTATTTCTTCCTGTTTTTAGAGTGACAAACTTAAAAAACAAATACCGGAAATTACCAATTATAGGTCATTTGTAAGGTCGGTTAACTCGCCATTATTTTCCAAGTAAACCCAGCGGATGTACACTGATGTACATCGGATGTAAAACTGTGCGGATGTACACTGAAATTTGTCACCATGAAACCATCGTTTATACATCGGGTCGCGCGATCCCCTCAGTTCAAAGCGTGTGCAAACATCGACATGTAAGTGGGCAAATTTATTTGATTCATAGTAAAAACGAAGCAAACTGACAAGCACTAACTTTTCGATGCCTTCGTCGCTGAATGCAATAGCGAGCTCACGCAACAGGACGGCTGGAAGACTCAGGACGGCAGAATGGCGAAAAAATGTCGCGTGAGACTGTGCATTCCCGATCTTATGCGACATTTTTTCGTCATTCTGCCGTCCTGAGTCTTCCATCCGTCCTGTTGCGTAAGCTCGCTAATGTTCGCTTGATAACCGCGGCTTCTTCGCTTCGGGGCCGTAGCTAAACGAGGATGGAATAGCATCATCCTTCAAGTCCCTCCTAGATTTTTCCCCTGTTAATTTTTCCCGGAAATCTATCTCGAAACAGCTTGGCATGAAATGGTCGCTCCGGACGTAGCTGTTTTCAATTGGTGGCATATTCTTCCATCTGATTCTGTCGAGCCATGCCTTCGCGCGATCGTCTTGTGCGATCCTGTAGTAAGTCAGATCACAGTATACGTGTGTTCCCGTTTTTCTTCGTCTTCTTTCAATAATTATGGCAACTAGGTACACAACAGCTCATTATTTCGCTTGAAACAATCAAAGTACAGTCGAAGATACAGATACAACGACAGGAATTATAATTTAAGCAAAGTTGACGAATGAAGAAGCAGCCTTTTATAAAACACCGCGGAAAGCCGCGGAAAGTGAATTTGACGATTCTACGTCATCACGTTCTGCTGACCACTGATCGCGGCTCAAATGTTCTCCAAAATGGCGGATTTCTATTTGCATTTTCGGTTGTCTTTCAGGTACAATATTTAATTCGAATGAAAGGATATAGGAATGATGTTATCAAAAATTGAGGCATGGGACAGAGGTCAAACATACAAAATAACTTTGTTACGAGTTCGAGTTCCAGTGTCTCTTAAGTTATTCCTCTACTCTGCTTAGATAATCAGCCCCTACATTCTCGGATCCCTTGATAGCCTCAACTATGAAGTTATAACTCTGAAGAAACATAGCCCAACGCATTAGGCGTCCATTAGCAAACTTCGCACTGTTCATGTACTTCAGTGGCTCGTGATCTGTTTGTAGCACAAAGGGAACTCCATACAGAT
>NC_090896.1:41088047-41120547 GCF_036669925.1 Montipora capricornis
GTCAGCAATCTTCGCAATCTTTGCTAGAGTCTCAGGTGCCCTTTCTCGCAGGTGAATTGACAAATCCTTAGGGGAAGAGTCAATAAATTGTTCTTTCACGATCAAGTCCTTAAGACCATCAAAGGTTCGCGCAGTATCCGAAAGCTCTAGCCAACGTAACAGGTATCTGTCCAGTCGCACAATAAACTGCTCCGGACTTTCGTCGACTTCTGGTTTGGATGCTCGAAATTTTCGACGATAGCCGTCTTCGGTAAGGTCATATCTCTTCATTAAAGCAATCTTTACCTTGTCATAATCCTTAGCTGCGTCCTCTGATAGACGTGAATACACTTCTAGTGCCCGTCCAGACAACAGAGCACCGAGCTTCGATGCCCATCCATCTTTTTTCCATTTAGCTGTCTCGGAAAATCTCTCGAACCTCTGCAAATACGCGTCCAAATCGTCTTTGCCATCAACAAACGAGGGGAGTTTAGGTGCCTTAGCCCGATCCTCTCTCACTTCAGGACGTCCGTCAGCATTCTCCACAGCCAAACGTGCAATCTCCAGCTCATGTTCTCTTCTTGCCGCTTCAATAGCGTCTTTCTGTTTCAACAGCTCGGCTTCCATCTCCAATTTTCTTAGTTCGCGTTCTTGTCATCAACGTCTCTTTTCCTTTTCTTCTTCAAACCGCCTACGCTTTTCTTCTCTTTCCTCTTCCAATTGTCTACGTTTTTCTTGTTTTTCTTCCTCTGACTTTTGTTGCTTCTCTACAAACTCGAGCAGCTTTGCTCCTTCCAATCCGAATTCTTTTCCCATCTGCAAAAGCTTTTCCATTTCCATAGCAGTATTTCACAGCAAAACACAATATACTCTCTTGCACAGTTCTTCTTACTCTTTTTGTAACTCCTTCTTGAATTGTCCTTTCCTGGTTTCTGTAGTCAGCAAACAAATGAATTCCTCTCCCGGACAGGCCCCCAATGTTACGAATTCGAACGTTTTGAGGAAAGGTAGCTTGCAAACTAAACTGAACGCAGGGTTGTCGGAACAACAACAAGAAGATTTATTCCAAAATGGACGTAGTTTCCACGAAGTAAAACTCTGAACAGCACGTACTCGACGAACTTACACGGCCTCCGCCAACTCGAATAAACACAGCTTCCGTCACACTTGACTAAACACGGCTAACGCCAACACTCTCCGCTTGTGAAAAACTAGTTAGAAAAACACTCCGCTTGGAATCGTCTACTTATATACTCTGACAATAAACTTCTAGAACTTTCTAAATTAGTAATCAATCTAATTAAAGAAAGATTACAAAACACACCGATTTAGAAACGCTTACGCACGAACCTAAAAATAAACAAACTACGAACTCTCGCGAAGCTTCTAGACAGTAACGCTAGTCACGCAATACTATTTTTCGTAACAATCTATTAACTATGCATATATGGAGCAACCTTAAAACAGATTTTTGTTTCTCTTTGGTAAGCCATGCATTAACTTACTTATTTACTTCACGGAGATATAAGATCGTCGAGTTGTTGAGCTTGATGATGGATGATGACCCCATATCGTACGCGCTGCTGTCCCCTTCATCTCTTAACCTAGAAATTAACCAGTGACACATTCTCTTTTCAGATCTTGATATGCACGCTAGTTGGGAGAAATTGTTATTACATCACGCATTACATCAACTGTACATGTCATGTAGCTATCCTTAAAAGGGCCACGATCAATTTTTAAGAATAATATTTTTCTTGAAGTCATTCCGTACTTTTCTCATAATGCAGAACGGTTTTCAGAGCCTACTACTAAATTTTAGACAAACTTTGCAATTCTAACTTATTTATAATTCAGAGCGCCACCATAAAGGCCCATTTAAAGGTTTCGACATTTGGTTCACCATGCGTTCAACACTTTGTTGTACCAAATGTTCGGTGCGTTTGAACAGGTCGCCCAACATTGTTGAAAGCGTAAAAAATTCTGAAAGCTTGTTGAAAGCGTGTTGAATCAAGCTTAAATTGGTTTAAACTCTCATTCAACATGGATTCAACTTTTCTTTTGTTCTCGTAAATGTTGAATGGTGTTGAAGGTGTTTGGACACTCTGTTCAACAATTGTAGAACACACGCATGCTCCACGGTCGCCAAATCGATAATATGGCGGCACTTAGTCTGGTTTCTAGTTCTTAGTTCCTAGCGATCGAAGTCCGCGAAACTGTTGGTTCTTTTGCTGGCGCAATGTTGGAACAGTTTGAACGGCCTCCGCACAACTTTGTTTTTTGGGTCCAACATTTTCCCAAAATCCGTACAACTTTTGTTGAACGGATGTTGGTCAAATGTTGAAACCATCCTGAAGAATGGGTGTAACGTACAGATCGCAGCGAAGGGAGAGTACAGAGCTACGGCCCTGATTACATGAGACCGGTACGACTTCAGATCGGTCTCCATACTCGCGCCAAAAAAGTCATCTGATGCCGGTTTCCCTCATTCCGGTTGCTGAACCGACACGAATGACTCGGACCGATCTGAAGTCGGACCGCGGAACCATGTAAACACGAACTGATTTGAGACCGGCCTCAGACCGGTCGAGATCATTGCTTTGAGCATGCGCAAGAGTGTTGTTGTACCATTGCAAGATTGCAGATTACAAGAAAGAGTTCAAAGGGGCCGCCCGCAATGAAGTCTCGTACCGGTCTCATGAAAGCACTTCATACCTCCAGACCGGGCTCATGTAAACTTAGTCGTACCAGCGACAGCCTAAGTCTAAGCGGTCAGAGTTCGTACCGATCTCATGTAATCAGGTACAGGTACGAGGAAGGGTTACGTTTTTGCAAACGCTGGCCGTGTAGCACTAATATTTCAACAGAGTGATTAGAGTGTAATGTGAAGTGCTAGTTTTCTACCCCATATGAACCATGTGAGCGTTAGCCCTGCTAATGGAAATGGGCCCACACAAGGACAGAGAAAAACTCTGACCAGGGTGGGAATTGAACCCACGACCTTCGGGTTAGATCACCGCTACTCTACCGACCGAACTACAAGGTCAGACGCAGGCCGTGGCAGGCCGTGGGAACTGAAGATGTTAAAGTCACGGCAATGAAAACCTTAATCAAAATTCATTGTACTGCTTCCATTATTGTATTTTAAGATCACCAAATAAATATAATTTTAGATATTGCTGTAACTTATGTAATAGTCTTCTTAATATTTACGGCTCACTGGAAGACCACTTGAAGTGAAAGTGACCCCATGATGAAATAAAGGTGGTAGTGGTAGTGGTGGTAGTGGTAGTGGTAGTGGTGGAAGTGGTAGTAGTAGTGGTAGTGGTAGTACAAGTACAAGGATACGGGGTTAAGGGTTGCAAGCGCTGGCCGTGTAGCACTTACATTTCAACTGACTTAACTGATAAAACCCTGGTCAGAGTTTTTCTCTGCCCTTGTGTGGGCCAATTTCCATTAGTGGGGCCAACGCTCATATGGTTCATATGGGGTAGAAAACTAGCACTTCACATTACACTCTAATCAGTTAAGCCATGTAATCAGGGCCTAGCTCTCCAATGTCTTGTCTACTTGTAAAAGATGACGTCCATTTCATTGCTATTGGATAAAAGCCTTACTTACCCATAAATACAAGAGATATCAATAACTACATCAATCATATCGCAACACAGTTCGTAAGACTGCATATCCACAGGAGAACTGCAACATAACAGGAACAAATCGAAATGACAAGTCACACATTTGAACCGCGTGGAATGACTTTGAAGAGAATGCGCAGTGTACTTAGTTAACTCTTCCCCTCCTTACAAGGCCCATGTAGTCCTTCTATAGAGTGTTTTCATTCGTGTGATCAGTAACCTTATTTTCCCACGGGGTAAAAAAAAAAAGAACGAAAGAAAAGAAAACGTTTCCATGATAATAGAGCGCAATTCCCAGAGAATAGGCCATTTCCGAGTACATATTTGCCTCCTCTTCAAAGCGAGTCTAAGTGCGAAGTTTCTGTAATGGTAATTAGTTGTCCTTTAATTATGAATGAAAGCTAATTTTCATGAGAAAAACTTCACACTTAGACTCTCTTCGAAAAGGAGGCAGACATGAACTCGGAATTGGCCAATTAGTTGGGTACACCAACAAGGCCGTTATTCTATTGTTTCGGTACACCAACATAGCTGCCGTCACGTCGGCTGTGTTTTCACTAGGCCGATGAACTAGCTGAACATTCTTTCTAGGTGTTTGTTTACAGACCGACATTTACTAGTTAAACTTGACATCTGTTTTCACTGTGAAATTTAAGCCGTTTACTCAGAAGATTCAAATTACTACTAATAGGGGAACTGTCCCTCCATATTTCCAAAAGAAATTTTGTCTCAGCGTCCGACGAATTGGGACATCGCTTTCGGTTAACAGATCTTTCGATCGGACTGTTTTCGCTGCTTTCGCCGGTGCTTGTGGATACGGGTGAAGATGATGAGCGGCGAAGAGATGTGCCTGGCACAAATTGTAGAGCATTTGTGCTCAAAAGCGGGTACTGCGGGTTCTGCATACCGCCACCATGAAATAGGTATGGTCCTGGCCGAGGAACTGAGGGATCTAATGAGTCCGGAGGAATTGTAAATCGGAACGGGAAGGTATTACGAGTGAATTCGTCTGCCATTTCAAAACCAAAGTGAACCACGAGGCGAGCGCGAGCGTCTAGAAAATATTGGCAGTTCACGATTTGGCAGGCATTTGTCACTACCGGCAACGTGATTGGCTGCGGCATTTACCAGGACAAGTTATACCATCTCGCGAGGTAGTATAACTCTGCAGGAATTTCCTGTCATAAAGGCGAGATAATCCCTTGTTTTTTCATGTGAAAACAGCTTGCATTTTTAACTCGCTTAACATAGGACAAGCTGTTTTCACTGAATTTCCGGACTTTTCCGACTTTAACTAGTCAAACTTGTCCTAGTGAAAACACAACCGTCACGTGAAAACACTCTACGACACAGTTCGTACTCACCTGTCAGTTGCCACAAAAATTTTGCTGACCACATCGAACAGGAAGGCTTTTTCAATGCCAGAATTCTGATGGAAAAAGAAAAAAAAACTATCATTTCCCTTCCAGTCGGCTTTTTCTGGCCTTGGAAGATAAGTCCTTTAGGTTTTCCTCTCAAAAATTCAACATCTTAGGTTACGAAACAACGCTGTCATGAACTCTTTTGAATTTTTGGGCAGGGCTCCTGCTGCCACTTAGAGCGACTTTCAATCCTGTGTTCCGTAAAATCAAAACCAGAGTAATGACTTTGGCCAATCAAAAAGGACGGAAACAATCAAGTAAACCAATAAAAACTCGAAGTAATTACACGTAGCCGACACAAAAGCGCGGGAAAATGTGGACGCGTGAGCCATGATTGGTTTTGGTTTCACTTTTGATTGTTTGAAAAAGTGACGCGAGAACTTTCAACCAATCACTGAGTGAAGTAATGCAAAACCAGAGAAATTCACTAATTTTAGGGTTAGGGTTACGGTTAGCAGCAACAAAATTCAATAAAAGGACGTAGTTGTACACTTAATAAACAACTGCAAATGAAAGATGTTCATAAATTAATAATACTTACAGATATTAGAATATTTAATAAGTTTTCCAATGTAGGAAGCTGGGGTACTAGTTTTTGTACCACTTTGCTGAAGGCCTGAAAGTTAAAACACAAAAATTAGTCATACAGTATATGGAGTGGTGTCATTATGTCAATATTGTTATTAACAGACAAGGATGTAGCTACAGTGCAATTTGCAGGCACTTTCCTATGATACGATGTTGAGATTCAATCTTTTTCCTGGTTCAAAATTTTGATTTTCTCCTTGTTTCAGATTATGCTAATGAATATTTGACAAAGAAAACTAAATCAAAGTGTTTTGAAAAAAATAATAATAATAAAAAAAATAAAATAAACCAAGAAAACATTTGAACTACAAAATACAGTACATGTATTGACTGTAACTAAAGACAATAGACTAGTATTTCTTTCCTAAAAATGTGGCCAGGACAATAATTTATTATTACAACAGACAGATGTCTTGCATTATGCAGTTGCAAAAGTGACAAGACCTAAACACACCAAAAAGTATACTTCTCACAAACTGAGAGCCAGTTTGCTAAGCTGGACCTCACAGCCTAACTTGCCCAAACATAACAAATATATAGTACATGTATAGAGGGTGGGTGTGTGGAGAAGGTCATGCAATGGAGAAAGCAGCAGACACACTGGCCATCACTGCAGCCATGTGACCTAAACATCCCCTCCCTCCCCCCCTTCCCAATAGAACAAGAGACCTCACTCTTTTAGTCTGTGACAAGGATTTCCAAGCATTGACCAAGCATTTGCCCGGTTGCCTAGGGCGCCTTACCTGTACTTGCGAGTGTGAATGACGAAATTTTTGAATGAGTAGCCCAAACGGGCCCCTAACTTATCACAAGGTGATTCATCCTCACTTTAAGGTAATCAATTCTGGGATCTCGAAAAAATGACTCCGGCTACTAACTTTTAATGTTGGAAGCCCAAAGGGCTCCAGAAAAATTTCCTTAGGCAGCAGCCTTGGTTGTGTAACTAACTTTCCTTTTCATTTGTTCCTATTAAAGCCAGCAGTAATTTGGCAGAGGAGACCCCAGTTTTGCCACATTATCTGAAGATGTTACAATCTTACGCATTACGAAACAATCATTGAATGGATTAACCCTTCCCCAATAGAGAGTGAAACTTGTAGACTTTACTCTGTTTATTACTGGTAAATGATGAACGATTTTACTCCTCCAAATATGGGGCACTTGTAGACGTGAATGGGTTAAAACGTAAACTTATAAAATGGAATCCTACATGTACCTCAAATATTGAGTGATCATACATACTCTTCAAGTAGAAACTGAAATCAAAGATAACGGAAAAAAAGACATATGAAAAAAGATTATGTGGCAGATCTTCAAAGCACAGGTGCAAGGGTGGTACAGTGGCAAGAGCAATGGTCTTCCACCATTGTATCTCAAGTTTGATTTTCCAGATTCCAGGCTGAACGGGTATTAAACTTGCCCTTGTTGATTAATTTTTCTTCCCTGCTCCTGTTACAATCACATACAATAACCATGTGCATACAAAAAAGTTTAACAATTGAAGAAAATAATGAAATTGGCTTTTGAAGCTCTGGCTGGGGTAGTAAGGTTCAATTCAGTGTACATTTACAAACAGTGTGGATGACTGTCTTCTGAGTGCCACCTCTGGGTTGCTACAGTATCTCAGTGAACACTGACAATGAAAATTAATGCTGCTCACCTCAGGTGCAAGCCTTCAAGGCCAGCATCAGCCAGTTCATCTGTTGCTCTTGAGTGAATATCTCTTTGTGTTTCTGCGATAAAAAAATAATTTTTGTACACGTAAGCTGTGATTTCTTTTGTGTTGATACTCTTGTGCTTAAATAGCATACCACTGCAAATGTTTATTCCTTGATTCTGGCAACACCATTATGGTTATAAAAGGGTTTCCAAACTCTGAGCAAAGGATTGTCATTACAAGGGTACAGGGATGGCGCAGCGGTGAGAGCACTCGCGTCCCACCAATGTGGCCCGGGTTCAATTACCAGACTTGGCGTAATATGTGGGTTGAGTTTGTTGGTTCTCTACTCTGCACTGAGAGGTTTTCTCTCGGTGCTCCTTTCCTTTTCAAATTCATCAGCAACGAGAACAAATCAGTCAAAATCATGCAACTTTATTGCCATGATAAACTATCTGGGTTGCCTACATTATCAAGAACCCGAGAGTTGGTCTAGCAAGGCTGAGGGGACTTACATGTACACAAGTTGTGCATGTAATAATCGCTTCAACCCACACATGGATGCCAATTAAACCCGGACACATTGGTCACAGGCAAAACAATGCTCTCACCGCAGTGCTGTACTGGCTTGAACCAGTTTATTATTCACACAGCCATTCAATGATCTATCAACAAAGAGTACAGTATGTACACATTCAATTGTGAGTTGACAGTTGACATTGCTACATGTACATTGCAATTTGTTTGTTCCTGTCAACATTCCTAAGTGATATCCTCCCATTCTGAAAAGAAAAGTTATAAATTATTCAAGCTACTGTAACACTAATTAATTTCTTACCAATTTTGTGATCATCTGAGAGCCCATCTACCTTGTGAATAAATACTTCAAATTTGATGTCTGGGTTCACCTGAAATTCAAATAAAAGAACATGTCCCATATCAGTAAGAAAGTACATGTATTTCATGATATAATGAATCATTATTAATTTTCTAATTACATGTAACTATTAAATACACAATCCATGATTTGGGAGGTGGAGGCTGTGTTAACCTGCGATCAGGCCCATTTTTAGCTTCGCCCATATGTTCTCTTATGTCGTCGCTCGCTAAAATTGGGCCTGACCAAAAGTCTCTCAAGAATTCCGGACGAATTTGGCCGACCAAACTCGTGATCTGATTGGCTGTTGAAACCCCAGAAGTGAGAATGCCATCGTGGATGCACGGAGCTCTCGCGAAGTCCACGAGACTAATCCGCCATAAGTGTACGAAAAAATTTGCTCCCTTTTGTTCTTACAATGCCGTGGACGGTGCAACTTGATTTTATTTGTTTAAATGGAGATATGCCATCTGAAACATCTCATAACTTGTCCAGAATCGGGTTTGAATCTCTGAAACGAGTGAAATTAACGATTCCGTTGTCGAGCTCTGTGGCCATCGGGTTGAAAGTACTTTGGCACAAACTTCCCTGATGTTTTGAAAGCTAAATAGCTGGTTCTTTCAAATGGCAATGAAAGCCGATGCATATTGGTTTCCTGGATGAGACAGGGGACATATATATCAACAGGAGGAGATGCTGATAAAATCGCAAGTTACACGAATGCATGTTTTGAATATCTGTGTATCAAACGGTTTTACCCGCACGAAACAAACTACGCTAATACAGCGCTGCTCAAGCGTTTCATGAGCGCTGCAAGGATCACTGCTTAAAGGTTGCATGAACGCTGTTTTAGTTGCGCTGCAGCATTGCCGAAAAATGACTGCACTAGCGCTGCGTTAGCGACGCTAGCGCTGCGGGAAAGCTGCAGTAAAATAACTACGAGAAGCCGTACAGTTCAATAACCGTGGTCTTGCAGCGTTGTGCATCGTTGAGCAGCGTTGTTTAAGCGTTGCAAAGAAAATTTTCATCACTGTCGAAGGGGTTTCTGCAAAGAATCTGTCGTCACCGGATGCATGGGGTCATACCAAACATCGCCCAGGTTCAGTTACGGTAGATCGGCTCGTCACACGGTTTACGAAACCTTTCTTCTGTATAACTTACCACAAAAAATCTAGACGTACATGTAACTGCTACAATTAAAAGTGCATGTCACACATTTCAAGCTTCCAGCCTTTAATGCGGTTAAGCGAATACATTGCACTCGAGCTCACGCAAGTTACATCGTCACGTGGTTCTTATGTTACATGTCATTTCACGATACATGAACTGCCCTACCTCGGAATTCAAAGTGGTCCGTGATATTACAGGAAAGTGAAGAAAAAATCTAGACAACAAGAAATATTCCAAGATATGGAAACTTAAATTTGGGTACATAACTATATAAGCAACTCAACAGCGTATTTCTTATCACAATATACATAAATAGCCATGATTGCGTTCATTTCTTTTTTAACTTTTGATACACTTGTTCCTTATGATTCTTCCCGAATCAAATCTTGCCTCGCTGCTCACTTTGTTTTCCTTAACCCACAAGGAATGGCACTTTCTTGAGTACACTGAAAATACAAAGACAGAAGGAGGATAAATAATAATGCCTGAAATAGACACACTAAACACTTGGCCCGGTCAATGCTTATAAAAGTTGAATGTCACCATGACCCGTGGCCTTTGAGGGCGAAGGGTCTAATTGTTTTAGTATCACCCAACTAGTCGGACGAAAAAGGCAATAATAATGTTAGCAAATGCAAGTTAAAGAAATATATATTTGGGAATAAAACGAAAGAAAGCGTCACGCTTTTCGCTACCCGAGGACTAATAATAGTCCTCTAGTAGCGTAGCCAATCAAAATGCAGGATTTGCATTAGTCTACTAGTTGGATGATTTTAAATATATATATCAGTCACGAGATATGGGTTTTCCGGGGCGGAAAAAAAAGACTCTTGATGACGGCGGGGTGACTTGCAATTGGAAGCATATATAAATAAATTCCTGCACCTGACCATTGCTAGAAAGAAAATTCGAACACAATCAGCGAACCAGAAACGCATAAGGGAAGAGACAGGAGAAAATATCATACATGCACACATGCCCTGAGCAAAAAAATGATTGTGCATGAAATGGTTTGAAAACAAATGATGCCTATACCAAATCACCCACTCCCCCCACCCCAACTCAAATCTTAATGGTCCGCCCCGAAGTGCTTGGAAATCAAACTTTGCGATCTGTTCAGTGAATAACACTAACCCTTTAATCTGAATAAAAAAAGGAAATTTGTTTCGATGAACCATAGTTAATAGATGTAGGCTGGTTATGAAACTCGACAAGTTTCTTTGTTTCATGTTTTTGTTCGCTTTTTGGTCTTGACCCTGCACAAAACCCGACAAAAACACGCTTTTTTCGGCAGGATAACCAATCAAAAGCTTCGACTAATTTATTCGAAATGAACTTGCGAACCAAAAACAAAAGATTTGTGCAGGGTCACGGTCGGTTCAACATCTAATTGGGACTGTATTGTTCCTGCTTTTGAAATTCCCAGGGTTTCATAACCAGTCCCTGGATGAACTATGGATGAACACGAATCACGTTTAGGTCAGTTTCTGGTATGCTCGAGCTCTAAACAGACATCAGTCTTATTCGATTACACACTGAGAAAAGTTATATCTTACCGATTATAGCATGGATAATCCTCTGATCCAGGATATTTTTATCTTAAGGGCAGCGGCTTTCTTGAAAAGGCACGGACTTGGCCAATGTCGCATCATCAAAGAAATACGTGACTAAAAGGCCAAGCAGCTCCTGCGGTTTGCCAATGGACTTTGCCAGGATCGTGTGTAGCTCTACACAAGAAATGTAAACTCCACAGCCAGCGTATAGTTCTTGTTTACCAGAGGCCGGTGTGAATTGATCGCTACGCGTACGGCTGAAGTCCTTTGCACTTTTGAACTTAGAAGAGTTCTAAAAATAATGAAAACAGTTATAACTGTAAGAAAAGGCTTTACAATATTACCAAAGCAAGTTAGCCATAAACTGACAACATTAACTTTTCGTTGCGGGGTAACCACAGTGTGAATAAAACGACCAAGGAAACTTGTGCAATTTCATGTAACCTTTCAGCATTAGTATGCTTTTACTGTCAGGCATTATGCACGGTCGAGTCTCCCGCCTGCGACTAGGGCACATATTAGTCGATTTTCAGTGGGCTCCTGCAGGTATACATTCAATTACACTTCCTTCCTTGAATTTTTTTTTCACCTCCAATGAAGTGAGATTTCCATCTTCTAAATTTAGGATTCTTTCAAAGTAAAAGGAGACTTCAATCAGATCAATCAGTGGCTTAATGTCCATTGCTGTTTCGCTCGTGGAAAAACCAATTTCCACAATAAAATAATTTAAAATAAATAAATAAATTCATCTGAACAGACGTTGATTACAGAAATTACATTATTCACTACAGGCGCTCATCAGGGTACGGAAGGTATAGTATTGTCTTTACTTACTCATGATTTCCAACTTTTGTTCAAGCTCCTTTATCTTTTCGCTGAGGACCTTGCAGTTTTCACATCCTTGACCTGCTCTCTCAGCATGGTTGTCCTTCAGTTCACTCTCACCCTCCTGGAGGACGTCAATACTTTCTTTCAACAGAGAAGCTACTGATGACGGAGGAGTGGTTTCCAGAAGTGGTGAATGAGAAAGGTCAATTATGTCCAGCTCTGCCGCGTCATCCAGTGGGGAATTTAAAAGCTGAAGCATTGATAAGCTTTCTTTGTTCGGCTCTGCTGGGGAATATGCTGTGGCTGATGTACATGTATGTCGAACGTTGTCAGATGCCAATGAAAATTGGGATGAAGTGGAATAGTATGTGTGTGGCGGCTCAGAGGGTGGTACAGGTGTGGTTGGAAGAGGCTGCAATGGTGGCGACTTGTTTCCTGCTGTTGCCTGCTGCTCTGGGGAATATGCGAGTGTGGCTTTTGGGTATCGAACATTGCCAGATGCCAATGGAAACGGGGATGAGGTGTAATGGCATGTAAGTGGCGGCACAGAGGGCGGCACAGATGTTGTTGGAACACTCTGCAATGGTGGTAACTTGCGATGAGGCTGATTAGGACTTAAAAGGGTGTCTGGTTGCATCGAAGGAATCGTTAACAAAGAAGCATCACTTTTAGATTTAAAGAACTGCAATGCAGATTCCTCGGCAGCCTTTGCCTTAGCTACCTCCTTTTCCTTCTGGCTGCTCTTTTTTTTGGGTGCGTTGTCCTTTTCTGCGTTTGCTGGCGTATTTTCTTTTTCTCCAGTTGCCTTTCGTCTCACCTTGGTTCCCTTTTGCGTTTTTGCTCTTGTTTGTTCCATTTCGCTACCAATTGTAGCAGACTGTTGAACTCGATTTCCAGAGGTGTCAAAGGAGAGTTTTCGTTTCCGCTTTTGCTGCTCAATGTTTGGCAAGTCATCTGCAGTTTCAGCGTCGTCGGCGGTAGACCCTTCATCTATTTGTTTTTGTTTCCTTACGGCCGCAATTAATTGATTCATTTCTGTTGTTAAGGCATGTTTCTTCTCTGCAAAGAATACGCGTATTATTAGCTCGAAAACTAGTGACAAATCTTCGAATTTTAGCCGCTTTTATAGGATGTGAGCAACTTATTGCTACGACTACTGTGATGTTTGAAAGGTAACGACCCCGCACGGCTATTATTTATGTTGTGCTGTGCTGTGCTGTGCTGAGCTGTGCTATTCAAATTACAAAAGGGCACAGCTTTCAAAAATGGCGGGAGAGGAACGCATTTTTGTAAACAATAATTTGATGAGTGACATAATCATTATGGCAAGATAACTTTTGACAAAAACACCCAAAATAGTTAAACTCACGAAGTAGTTAAACTGTACGAAGTGCATACTGGGAAACATGCACTGTAATAGAGTACAATAAACTGTTGTTTCTTCAGTCTATACGTATTCGTAATTATTTGGTTAAATAAAAACTTTTAAATATGGTAACTACTTTTCCCGACGTTGTGAATTTAATGTTATTGTGAAAGTAAACGTAATCTACATCTCGCGCGTCAAAGAATTTATACGCACAATTTTTATGATGAACCGACGGGTCGATCCATGCAAATGATACCAGTAAAGCCTCTGTTCACTACTAAGGCAAATTTTCGTGCAACCTGTCTGGCAATTTTAAATTGTTGCGACACAAATTGCACGACGGCAAATTTTCGTGCAACCTGTCTGGCAATTTTAAATTGTTGCGACACAAATTGCACGACGGAAAAAATTGCCAGGTGTAACATACCCTACCACAGCCATTCCACGCAATTCTTTTTGTTTCCGCCACCGTTGCGAGAAGTAGAGTTCTGTTCAATGTGGGCAATGGGTCTCGCAACGCTGCAACATTTTTTTCAACTGTTGCATGGTGTAACATCATCCCAGCAACCTGTGTCGCAACAAAATTGCGAGACAAGTCGCACGAAAATTGCCTGGAGTAACATAGGCTTATAACTGTTCCCGCCTTTCATGATAACTTTGAGAACCGTACCACATGTAAGTATTTATGCTTACCTCCAATCTTGACTATTTTTGTTAGCCACTCTCTTCCTTCAGCTTTTAGCGTTGCTGACTCCCCTTCTTGTCTCTTGTCTTTCGGGATCTTTGAGAGCGGCATTACGTTAAACTCCTGTGTTTCAATCCAATAGACGATCGCATATTTTGTGCTTTGCTTCGGCTTAGTTCCGGCGTTTTCAGAAGAAAAGTTGTCATCGTTTGGAGGTACGTCGAGGCTTAAAAGTTCGCTTGCAATACGTTCCATTGCCATGTTCAACCAATTTAAGGAAAAACTCAGCTCAACTCCTTAGCAGATATCTTACGAAGCTAACTTCTTGCATTCAAATTTGAGCGCGCAAACTGAAGCTGCCTCGCTTGGAGTCAAAGCGAATTCCAAGGTATCGATTGCAGTCATTTGGGGCCAATGGCATAGCAACACGTATGAAATTTCATAAGGGTACCGGGTACAAAAAAAACCACTAATTTCAATCACTGCAAGCGATAGTTAAAATTTCGTGCATAGTCATACCCGTCGTTTCTAGAGAATGTTCGCCTTCCAAGAATAGTATCACAACAAGTCGAATTTCTCGCCTTTATTCAAGAATTACGACCCTAAGTTTTTCCTTACCAGCAATCACAACCACATCAAAAGTCAACTAATCCTCTATTGTCTCTTCCTTTTTTGTAAAAAAACCGCATCCGTTGAGGTTATACAAGAATTTGGACAATAGCCTGTGAATGTCACATTCTTCATTTATCTTAGCCACTAGTTAATTCACCGGACATGCCTGCGTATACGATAAAGGAAAGTCTTAAAAGTAAATCAGCAAAAATGACAGCGGTTTACAATTTCACTGTTTCAGCCATTGCAAACTTTTACATGTTGTCATGTGGGTTCTTGATTAAGTGATCGAAAAAGTCAGTGAAACTTAGAATCTTAAAGCTATTTCCAAATCTTAGCGCAGTTTTATTAAATTAAACAGTTCATTACCAGTTAAATGGGCCTGTGAACTTACCCTCGCCCGGATAACCACATTTCTGTTTGACATCAGAGTGCTACCCACTCTCTGCATTTTTGAGGTTTGAGGTTGCAGATTGCTGCCTTATCTGTTCTGGTTTACAGTTAAGGCAATTATCACAACTTTCAGTGCACGCAAACTTTGTCAACTGTTGTGTAAGCACGTGTGCGATCATTTAAATGGTTCGTGAAGTACGAGTATCAAAAGTTTTAATAAGTTGATCAAGAAGTTATCTTAGTTTTTGTTACTGGTTATTCTCTGTTGGATCCGAGTTCATTATAATTAGTTTCTGCCACACAGAGAAGGTCTATCGGTTTTTGGCAACCTTACATTATAAACGCTTGTCTGTCAACAAACCGTGTTTTCCTCTACAACCATGTTACACAAGACAACAGCAAACTCGATCGGCTAACACAAGACAGTTTAAATTATCTTGGTCTAACAACGACATGAAAAAGTCCGACGAAAACCCCAGTGAACTGATATCCGCTACTGAGAGAGCTATTTCACAGATATCTGAATCGGCCATAGCTGCAACAGCGGCTGATTTTTCCCAGTTTATGACTGATCAACTAGAACGGATTGCAGAGCCAGTACAACTTCATCATGAGTGTAACGATTTTGAACATAATGGTAGACAAGTAAAACGGTCTCGTGTCAGTGTTTCATCTTATAAGGACGATGTTCCCTGTGAAAGTAACAATCCGGCTTTTCTAGGGGAACTTCGGTATGCAGAGGATGAGTCTGGGCTTCATAAAGAGTACTCATCTCTCACAGAAGACGCTTCAAATCTAGGAGAAGAAAAACTAAACCAAGTAGAGTATTCAGAAAGTTGGCTTGAACAGCACGCAATAAAACTAGAAGATTTGTATTATGACGAACTTCAGAAAATCAATGAGGATGTGGACTGTTCTTCAGAAATGGCCGATGAGATGGAGAGTGAAGACTTGTCTGAAAACTTAGAGAATGTAGCCAAAATGATTTCGAATGACGACGACAAAGAGAGTCAAACAAAGGGTCAGGACCAGCCTTTATACAAGGGTTGTCCCATAACTGTTGGAGTCAGCATGCTTTTGATTATGACTGTCGCAATGCGCCATGGAATGACTGGTGAAGCATTACAGGACATCCTAACGCTTGTTAGCCTTCATTGCATTTCACCTAATTATTGTATCGAAGGTGTGCGACGATTTAAACAATACTTCGCATATAGTACAAAGTCTCCACTGGTATTCCACCATTACTGCTCTCATTGTTTCTTGTACCTTGACGACAAACAAGCGGAAATATGTCCAAATTCTCTCTGCCAGAAACCTCTTAAAGGCGTAGGAAGGAAATCATTTTTCATTGAAATACCTATTGTGAGTCAGCTACAAGATCTCTACAGGCAGGCTTTTATTTGGACAGCGATAACCACCTATAGATTTTACACATAGAGAACAAACGATGCTTTAGGAGATATATACGATGGCACATTGTATCGTAAACACTGGGATTCTGGTTTTCTAAAAGATGAAAGAAACATTTCATTTATATACAACACTGATGGTGTTCCAATTTTCAAGTCCTCTAAATACTCTTTATGGCCTCTTTTCCTCGCAATTAACGAACTACCATATTCGCAACGCTTCCGTAGAGACAACATGTTGTTAGCAGGCTTATGGTTCGGACCAGACAAGCCTTTCATGTTGACATTCATGAAACCGTTTCACACTATTTTCCAACAGTTAGAGACGGACGGTATCAGCATCCTAAACCCCAACAGTGAGGAGATTACTGTCCGTGCACTTTTGCTTTGTGGAACATGCGATCTTCCTGCTAGATGTTTGGTATGCAACAGCATACAATTTAATGGATTCTATGGTTGTTTACGTTGTCGACAAGCCGGGAAATCCCTAAGAACTCAAAAGGGTGGCCATGTGCATGTTTATCCTTTTATCGCGGAAGACCCCTGCGGCCCAGTTAGAACTAAACATGAAGTAATGAGGGACGCTCAACGAGATGTGCAACAAAAATCGCCTGTCAATGGTATCAAAGGACCGAGCTGGTTTGCAGCCCTGAATTACCATGACATTATCCTAGGAACAGCTGTGGACTACATGCATTGTGCCTTAGAAGGTGTAATGAAACTCTTGTTAGAGCTGTGGTTTACCTCACGGGAAAGCCAAGAAGAGCCTTTCAACATTTCAAAGCATGTTGAAGACGTAGACAGACGCATTGGTGAAATAAAGCCTCGCAATCGCATTTCGAGATGCCCTCGTTCTATTGAGGGGCACAGAAAGTACTGGAAAGCGAACGAGCTGAGAGCATTTTTATTTTTCTACGGAGCCATGGTATTAAGAGGTATTCTGCCGGACGTTTATTACGAACACTTCATGCTATTTAGCGAAGCCATATTTACATTGTCTCGCAACTGTCACGCAATCTCAAATAGAACACGCAGAAAGGTTGTTAATGCACTTTTGTCTCAAGTTTCCCAAACTATACAGTGAACGTTATCAAACCGCAAATCTTCATTCCCTTCTGCATATGGCTGAGGACGTTAGAAACCTTGGACCATTGTGGACTCATTCCACATTCCCTTTTGAAAGTCTAAATGGAGAACTTCTTAAGTTATTCCATGGAACGCAGAGTATTGTTTTTCAAATAGTTAGCGCAGTGAATATTAACAGATCTCTTCCAACTCTGTCCAAAACACTTGTAGAAGGAACAGATCCTCATCGCTTTTATTGCAAACTAACATCGTCAAGTCACCCTTTAAATGAAAAGGAAATCGCACCAAATACGTTTGCTGTTGGCAAAGTGACAACCAAGCAGGTTTCTAGGGATGTATTTGAGGCCCTTTCCAATCTCTTAGGAGTCATACCAGAGACCACAACATGCAGATTTTTTTTTCGTCTTAAAATTGGCAACGGAATGTATCACTCGTTAGGTTATGAAAGAGTTCAAAGTCGAAATAGCTATACTGTCCAGTATGAAGTGACAAATAGTAAGGGAAGAGTTCAAAACTTTGGAGTAATACGCGAATATTTACAATATCAGACACCCTGTAGTGGCTCACCCGATTGCGTTACAAACTGTGTTTGTCCATTTTACAATATAGCAATACTACAAACCCTGGAAAAAATTAATAGAACCATTATTGAAGACAAAATCACGGGGGGAACAGGTAGTCACGTAACGATTACTTCCAGGGCAGAAAGTGGGGCATGTGTAGCAATACACATTGATAAAATTATTCAGAAATGTATTTTCATGGAAACCAGCGATTTTCCAGACATTGCATTTGTCGCTATTTTTCCAAACATGATTGAGAAGGACTAGTTGTATGACACCTTTTTGCACGTTATTTATAAAACAAGCTCCCTGCTGGTTAAGGAAAAGTAACAATAAATACGGAAAGAAATGTCTAGTTTTGTCTCAGATTGTTTTAGCATTTAATTTTTAGCATTGAACGACGATGAAAAAAAATAATAATAAAATAAAACAAATAGACGATGCAGCCACTTTGAAAACAAAATAATTATTATTCAAGAAGGATCTATCCTGAATTGGTATCACCCAACTAGTGGACTAATGCAAATGCTGCATTTTGATTGGCTACGCTACTAGAGGACTATTGGTAGTAGTCCTCGAGTAGCGAAAAGAGTGACACAACTTGCATTTGCTAACTTTATCATTGCTTTTTCTGTCCGACTAGTTGGCAGGGTGATACTAAAACAATTAGACCCTTCGCCCTCAAGGGCCACGGGTCAATAGCTATTGACCGGTAACCCTTGCAGGCTACGGGTCTAATTGTTAATTAATCTAGCCTACGTGTTGCCGTACTCAGTAGGCCCTCGGTCTCACAGTTTTGCCACTGATTATGGAGCATCGCATTCTCAACACCAGCGATTCATAGTGCAGCACGCGAGCTAGCACGCGCAATTTTTGAAAACACATTCCACGGTAGTCATTGTGTCTTCTTCGACACATTTTGATTAGTTTCCAACGTTCCCCGAAGCTCTGCGTTCTTATGAAATGAATATGCGATATGCCTTCCATTGGATGAAAGCTTAATTGTCACGATCGGCGATCAACTGAGCGAAGTACACTCGGGAGTACAAGCAATTTTTCGGGATTTGGTGGCGATGCAAGGCACGCAAGGTAATAAATTATTTCAAAAGATGTTCCAGTATAGCTCTGTGATGGACTTTTGCGTAAGAAATCTTCAACATTGAAATCCCAGATGCGCGGGTTTTTATGTTTTCGTCGCTTGAGTTTATCTGCAGTGTTGTGCAGCGATGTTGCAACCTTCAAGTGTCGCGAGAAGCTTCAGGTTTGCGCAGTTAACTCTTGCAGCCTTTAAGCAGCAACTTCCAGCGCTGCTTTAGCGATGCTTAAACGTGATAAAAAATTGCAGCGCTTTCGCAGCGCGTGTTGTTTGCCAATGGCTTCATGAGCGACTCGTAAGCAATGCTTTAGCGACGCTTGAGCGCTGTGCAACCAAAAAAGAGAACTTGTGAAGCGCTGCAGCAGCGCTGTGTTGTTCGTACGGGATTTAGTTACTGTACACGACACGGTTTGCTTGCACACTTCATAATATTTCCAGTTCATTTAACTTAAAACTCGCACTCCAGAAACTAAAATGGTATGTTTCCAGAGAGATCAATTGTACAACAATAAAAGAAACTTTGCGAGTCCATCTTACTGTTCGTAGTCCATCAAAAAATTAACAGCCAAACGTATCATGATTTTACTGCGCGCAATTCTAGAAGTACACTGCAACTGAAGATATTACCCGAAAAAATCACCAAAGAAACCTTCATGGGCAAACACGTTAAAGGAATAATGTATTTTCAAATCGTCCAACGACAAAATGCTAGGTTATCTCAATTACAAATAAAGCTTAAAAGATTCCATATTCACCGGCGTTTGGCGCAATATACCCTGTAGTCGTCGAAAACATTCCCAATGCTTTAAATGTGTTTTTCTCAAATTAAAGCCAACGGTAACTTTCGAATTCGTTTATAATATTCCTCCCATGGTAATTAACTCTGGTCAAAACAAAATAGCGTGAATCTGCCATCCACGCGTGTATTGGTGTAATGGAAGTAAATTTGATTGGCCGACGAAGGACATGTCAATCAATCAAAAAAAGTGGGCGGAAGGAATTTCGAAGAGGAATTTGGTCAGCCTTTATTTTTCGTTTCGCCAACTCGACGTACCACGCGAAACTAAAATAGAGCCTGATCGCAGGTTAAGGCTGTGTTGGTATACTTTGTACCCTTACTATCATTGTTGTCGAAATTCAACATGGTTATTGACATCATTTTCATTAGAGCGGTTTTCAATTGAGTGTTGATAAGTGATTAGCAAATTGCTTTCAATTGGTTTTACATTACTTCACTCAGGAATTGGTTCAAAGTTCTCGTGCCATTTTTTCAACCAATCAGAGGGAAACCAAAACCAATCGTGGCTTGCTCGTTACATTTTCCCGCGCTTTGTGTCGGTTATGTGTAATTACTTCATTAAGTTTTGAATGTTTTACTGGATTGTCTCCCTCCTTTTTTATTGGCCAAAGCAATTACTTTCAAATTGGTTTTGGTTTTTATGAAACTGGATTGAAACTACATGTACAATGTAGCTCTATTATCTTGTTATGCTGTAGCACCATAAGAGAACTTGAAGAATAATAACAACAATCTTTACTTCTAAATGTGCAAACCTGTACAATAATCATGCACTATTTTAAAAGAAATTCTTCAAATCCACAAGGTGCAGACAAACAGCTTTTCTTCCTAAATACATACATGTAACTGTTGATCCCCTACGCAATTTCATCTATTATCAACCATGGTGTACCATGGTTCCTTTTCCATAAATAATAATAATCATTTATTGTATTGCAATACAACACGTGATTGTATGTAAATGTATACATAAATGTGGCAATAGGCCACATTAAAAACAAAAAAAAATGACACTCAGTTTCCTTTGGGACTTTGAATTACCCCAGGTGAGAGAAAATAAAAACAATGCTTATGGAAAATTTTGGAGGGGAAACAAAGAGTATTATGGTATTTTTGAATGTCGCACATTTAACCCATTGACACCTCAAATGCCCTAAGACGCACCCACAGCATGGGGAATTTATAATTTGCATCAAAACCGACATTCTTTAATTAGTTCAAAGTGATTGTATTTCACCGCTCACCCATTACATGAAACACCAGGAGAGTCAAAATTAACGGTGATGTCCAGTCAAAAAGGTGTTCCCGTCAATCTCCATTAGGTGCGCATTAAGGGGAGCCTCCATCTCCACTTATTCCTTGAGTCAACCCTTTCCCAAGTAAATTTATTTTTAGGAACAGGTTTCCTGAGTGATGCTGAGAACGCTTTGTTTTGATTGGCTTTTATAACAGTGGGCACTCTGAATCTCCCAAGTGAGGTGTTCTGGATTAATTAAAAATAAATCTTCTAGGGAAAGGGTTGGCTCCTATAGGCCAAGTATGGGAGATATAGGCAGAGAAATGACTCATTAAAATGAAAGGAAATATTTCAAATCTGTGTGGCATTCAATTTTTAAATAAGAGCCGCCCTCAAATAAGCGCCTCCCTCATTCAAAAAGTGCCGCACTTGGGGCCCAAAACTTAAATAAGAGCCGCTGCACTTATTAAGTAAGCAGTCAAAAACTATGTCGCCTCCGCAAGTCAGTCAAACTATGACCTCTCCGCTAAACCATTGACCCCTGGAAGTGACACTTGACAGATTTTACTCTGTCTAACACCAGAAGATTTTACCCCTCAACTGGTGGCATCCTAGGGTGCTTGAGGAGTGCATGAATGGGTTAATCTAGTCAAAAACTCCATCTATGACACCTCCCTTAACGCATTGACCCCTGGGAATGAGACTTAACAGATTTTACTCTGTCTAACACCAGACGATTTTACTCGTCAACTGGTGGCATCCTAGGGTGCTCGAGGAGTGCATGAATGGGTTAACCTAGTCAAAAACTCCATCTATGTCCCCTCCCTTAACCCAGTGACCCATTGACCCCTGGGAGTAGCACCAGACGATTTTACTCGTCAACTGGGGTGCCTGAGGAGTCATTGAGTAACATTTAAATAATAAAACAAATAGATTATGAGGAGTTCAATACCTTGTATGCTCTTGTGACAGTCATATGAAGTTTTCCCAAAGTCTCCATGTAGTCATCCTTTAATATTTTTAAAGACACAGGATGTACACATTTAAAAGCAAGGACTGCTCCTTGCTGTTTACCATAAAATATTCCTACATGTAGTACAACATAGAGTACTAGGTGGCAGCTGGATTGAGTAGAGTAGGCCATTGTATCAACAAAGAGCAGTGTCTAGGAGTGTGTGTGTGTGGGGGTGGGGTGCCATTTCTTAAAAGCCACACGCAACATGTCCAAATCAATGACATTGAGATCACTGTCATTAATCATAAGTTTGAAATAATCTGTCGTTAATTACTTCAATTTAGGGAAAGTACGGTAGCCGATGCTTTTCATCGTCAGTCAGTAGTCATGTACTTATTAAACCACCGATACAGTAGCTTGTACTGCAAGGTAATTCTAAACAAAAAAAATCCATGGTACTCTAACAAAAGCTAAGATGAAGCTAGTAGATCTAGCAGATGAGGTACATTGTACAGTTGCAATCAAACTGCATGAAGATTCTTTCTCATTTGCACAAATTCCATTTGCTGGGTTTGATGCTGCACCTTGTGAGTCCATGACAATTTTTGACCACTGTGACAATAAATATCATTACAGTTGATAAATTCTATACCTGTGCATCTATGACAAAGACCAGAGCTCCACAGTGTTCAAAAAGCACTTCTGAATCAAAGGCAGGATCAAAGAAATCAATCTGACCAGGAAAATCCCATATCTGGAAACCACAATATTATTATAATAGTACATGTAAATTCTTAAACAGATGAAATTTTAAATACAGGTAGTCAAGCAAAAGTGAAGCACTACAGCATGTACTTTTGCCACCTGTTGTTGTTAAAATCATACAGAAAGTACTACATGTAGACCACAACAGTTACTGCATGGATCAACCGTGTACATGTGCAAAATGGGGTATTTACATGTACATGCAAAAGTGTCTGGCCCTAGTTGAATACAAGTTGTCTTCCTCGTAAACAAAGGCGTTGAAGACACTCTCAAGGACCTGGTCACAGAACAGGATCTTGGTCTTACCCATGCGTAAAACTTCAAGGCATTCACTGTCTACGTTCCTTGTTTCACTGGTGTACATTCAAAGGTCAATAGGTTTTCTCTGTTTTTCCCATTACCGGTAGTTTGGGCGAGTTATACTTTTTTGGTCACTTAAAATTAAATGCAGTTGCGTTTCATGCAAGCAAACTGTGTTTAATGCAGGGCATCATTCTGATAAAGTGTGATAAAAAAATTGTACAGGAAAATGGAAATTATGCAGTATTGCATGGCTGATTATGTGGCAAATCATGCAATTTTTTTTAGTTAATTTGTACAATGTAGCTGTTATTATTGGTTCTAGGGTTGAAAACTGTCTTTTGTACTGATAAAAATACATTTTGCACACAGTGAAACAATAGACAGACTTAATACCTGTAACTCTTAATTAGTCGACAACTATATGACAGGAGGAGCAAAACAAAATTAATGATCTTCTTGTGCATGGAACGTACCTTCGGGCTAGTTTTTTGCTCGTTTTCATGCTGCAATTTTACTTGGCAGACAAGCATGGGTTGTTCCATTTTTTAACTGCACTCCCCCCCCCCCTAAAGATGAAGGGTTTTTGCAATGGGGGCTTGGATTTTTTCGTCAACGAAGCCAACAAAATTTGGACCCCTCTGACATTTTTTTCAAAGGTGCTGACAAAATATCAAACAATCGGATTTCATTTTTCAAAGGGTTCTGATAAAAAATTGATGGTACCGATTTCTGCCATCCTTAATAGGCGGGGGCGGGGATAAAAAATGGAATGACCCCACGCTTCTTTTCCGAGGCAACAGCAGCCGATTTCACTTAAAAGTTATCTATTTCGATAAATTTGTCACTTAAAGAGAAATAAAGTAACTTCACCGTGTACTGTAAGTTTCAAGCCAAAATTCCCTGTGAAAAGTTGCATGGAATTTATTGACGATTCTGAATGGCTAACATCACAACTCATTGTTTTTGTTCTGCACCGATATTTTGATGACTTTCAAAAATAGCAGACCACTCACTGACAGGTAGAATCCATGGTAACTACTGTACTTACCACATGGTGAGGCTACAAAGCCTTTCAGGTACTGTCATGTTACGAACAATTTGAGGACATAAAATTCCGTTTTTTTCAGAGATAAATTGAAATGAAGTTGTGTTAATTAAAGCTCTAAAAAACAAACTATTACGAACTTTTAGCATTTTTGTCACCTATTCTGCTTCAATAATGCGGATTATGCGGCATGGTGCGGATATTAGTGAGTTATGCGATAGGATGTAATCTGGGGTCAATTATGTGGGATCGCACCATCGCGTAGTACACTGTATTAAAGGCCCTTGTAAGGAGTGTAACAGTACCAACCCCTAAACTCTACTGTCATAATTTATAAACATTTTGTTCTTAAAATTTGTTCTCTAGTTTCAAACATTGGTCATAAACAAGTGAGCGATTGAAGATTCACAATCATAACACATTAATTTTGTCCATTAAAAACCTCTTCGAAGTAAATGTACATGTACATGTACATGGACAGAAGACAATAATAATGGACAGAAGACAGAAGACAATAATAATTAACAATGACACCGTAGCCCGCAAGGGTACGGGTCAATAGCCCATGAGGTGAAGCCAAATGGGCTATTGCCCCGTGGCCCTTGAGGGCGAAGGGTCTACGGGTAATCGTTTTAGTATCACCTATTAAACTAGTCGGACAGAAAAGGCAATAACAAAGTTAGCAAATGCAAGTTGAAGAAATATTTATTTGAGAATAAAACAAAAGAAAGCGTCACGCTTTTCGCTACTCAAGGACTATTACAAATAGTCCTCTAGTAGCGTAGCCAATCAAAATGCAGGATTTGCATTAGTCCACTGGTTGGTTGATACTAATAATATTATTATTGTCGTTTCAGGTGTTAATGAACAATGCTAAAATTCACTTTGGCCTCACCTGAAACTGTACAAATGAGCTATTTGAAATATCTTTTACAATAGTTAAGGACAAAGTGCAAAGTTGTCACCTACAATTTCTTTTTTACATGTAGGGCTATTGATTTTCCCACCCTATTGTGAATTTCAACTCAACAGTATACCGGTAACTCACAATAATAATTACTGTTAAACTAAAAATTATCTGCTTTCCTAAGGAAGTGCTCTCTCTTGCTTCCCATGCAATTTATAAATTAGTGATAGTTCTTATTTTTGTTGCTGTGCTGAAGTCATAAAGAAGTCATCCACAAACCAGTGGTGCAAGTGGGATATACACGTATGATTTATTGAGGACACTGAAGAATTAATTTATTGACCTTAAATCTCTCTTGAATGTGACTTGCTCAGATTTCCAACATAACAAAAAACACATATTACATCAATATGTACAACCTACTACACAGCTCGTACAACCTACTACACAGATCTTATACAAGGAAACAGTGATGACTCACGTAAGCTCTTCAAATGTGCAAAATCGCTGTTTAATCAAGAAGCCGACCTGACCTTCCCAGGCTATAATGATAAAACAAAACTAGCCAATGACATCGGGAAGTTTTTTGCACAGAAGATTGAGCACATTCGCACTGCACTTGATACAGCTGCCTCAAACCTTTGTCCAACAGCGACAGAACCACTATACACATCATGTCCTACTCAGTTGACTTCCTTCACAGAACTGAGTGAAGAAGACGTCAAGGGCCTAATTGGGAGATCAAGCAAGAAGACCTGCAGTTTAGACCCCATGCCCACCTCCTTGGTGGTCGAAAGTCTAGCTGTACTCCTGCCAGTCATTACTCGGATGTTAAATCTTTCTCTTCAAAATGGCAACTTCCCTGATACCTGGAAGCTAGCAGATGTTCGACCTAGACCAAAGATTGTTGCTGAAGCACTCTTCCCTAACGTGCGACCAATCAGCAATCTTCAATTTGCTTCAAAACTGACTGAGCGGGCAGTGTTCTGTCAAATCCACGATCATCTTACCATAAACAGACTCTACCCTAAGGCACAATCTGCTTATCGTGAACATCATAGTACAGAAACTGCCCTGTTGCGAGTCAAAAATGATATCCTACTCAACATGAACCAGCAGCCTGTCACATTACTCGTGCTTCTTGACCTTAGCGCAGCATTTGACACTGTCGATCACACCATATTGCTGGACCCTCTGTCCTCTGACTTTGGCATATCAGGGCAAGCCTACTCTTGGTTCGACTACTATCTTCGCAACAGATTTCAGTCTATCTCCATCAACGGCAAGACATCGACCAAGTTCCATACAAAGTACGGCGTCCCACAGGGTTCCTGTCTTGGGCCTCTTTTGTTTGTTCTCTATACAAGTAGACTGTTCAAAATCATCGAACATCACCTTCCTGATGTGCATACCTATGCGGATGATACACAACTGTATGTATCATTCAGCGCAGACTCAGGCTTTGAGCAGTCAGCAGCATTAGAGGCCATGCAAAGTTGTATTGTGGATATAAGGAAATGGATGCTCCAAGACAGATTAAAGCTAAACGATGACAAGACCGAGTTTATCGCAATTGGCACCAGAAAACAACTTGCCAAAGTCAACGTAGATTCCTTACAGGTTGGAGAGAGCATAGTTACAGCAGCCAGCAAAGTAAGAAATCTAGGCTGCTGGTTCGATGACCAACTCAAGATGGACACGCACTTTAGTGAATGCGTTTGTTACCAGTCGATTAGATTTCTGCAACAGCCTGCTCTATGGGTTGAAAGGTAACCAACTACAAAAACTTCAGCGCGTCCAGAACGCGGCCGCCCGTGTCATTTGTAACATCAGCCGCTATGAGCATATTTCACCTTCGTTATACAATCTCCACTGGCTGCCTGTCAGCTACCAAATCCAGTTTAAGATATTATTGCTTGTATATAAAACTCTTAATGGCCTTGCATCCCTATACCTATCAGAACTCATAGAACTGAAAAAGCCTGGGAGATATAACCTGAGAACCAACTCGGACACACTCTTATTGAAGTATCCTGCGTTCAAGAGTCTTACCACTCTTGGTGACCGCTCATTTACATGTGCGGCACCAAAACTCTGGAACAGTCTCCCCAAGGCAATACGAAATGCGAACAATGTAAACACCTTTAAGCGCCTGCTGAAAACGCATCTTTTCCGCGATGCATTCAGCTGCTATGAGAAACAGTAACTATGCGACTCATTTTTATTTATATATAGATTATCTTTTGTAAATAGGTTTTGTAAATAAGTGTAATGAGCTTTATATATTATAACAACTTGTAATTAAGGTATATTAAGTTTCTCTCGATATTGTAATTTTTTCTTTCGATATTGTAATGCGCCTGTGAGCATCTCTCAATGTAACAGGCGCACTATAAGTAATAAATTATTATTATTATTATTATTATTATTATTATTATTATTATTATTATTATTATTATTATTATCATTATTATCAATCAGTGGATGACATATATCAAGGGATATTTCTTTACAAAAATGAAGCACTAATTTATTACCATTCCCCTAAGAGCTTTTTAGGATTACCAGTAACAAATTTACAGTGTTGTTTGGGTGACTTTAACCACACTGCTTGTTGTACATGTACATTCTACAAGGAAAGAGGAAAGTAACAGATATCCCCATCCCATATAATACTGCCACACCAGTGGGGACTAATTGTCACCTACTCTTTTCAATTCTTAGTTTATGGGTTCTTACATGTAATACAGTGGTTATACATGTATGTGCGCCCCTCCACAACCATTTTTCATTTTTGAAACTAAAATTTAGGTGGACGTCAATCAAATGTTTCCATGACAATAGTCCTGTTCTCTTGGCAGCAGTTGAATTCGTCATGGAAACATATATTGACGTCCACCTAAATTTCCCTTTCAAAATATGAAAAATCGTTGTTGAGGGGCGCGACTGTGGCCAGATAACCGCTGTAATATCCAGCCCCTTTTATTCAAAAAATAGTTTGGACTTGGCCTAATATTCCTCCATATTTTTCAAGACTTAGAAAAGTATTAAAAAACAAAAAAAACAAAAACAAAAACAAAAACAAAATGCAGCACTACCAAGTGCGTAATGTTGCACTTCCTTTTTAGTATTCTAATCAAGCTACATACACATGTACAGTATCTGATTCACAGTGGCATTATACAGCTGTAGTGTTGGAGCTGTCGTTGTGTCGTTTCCTTGGACAACAAAAGTTTGCTTTATACTCTCTCTCTCTCCACCCAAGTGTATCAAATGGGTACCACAGCATGTAACCCTGCAATATACAGGCATCCCATCCAAGGGGGAATTAAGCAATACTCTCACTTTCACTTTATGCTACAGAACCTAGGAAATGCTTAGGCCACATGAACCCAAGTGGCTCTTGTGTGACTTCCCCTGTCGCATAAAAACTTGCAACTGAATTTCTTTCCCTTTGCGACTGAAATCAAATTTGCTTGACTTTTGTTTTGTTAAACCACAAAATTGTGACTAAATGTTTGTATCTTGTCACAAAATTAAGACTGGATTTTTTATTTTATTTTGAGCCCATTTAGTAGCATTTTGCAGTTGATTCAGTGCAATTTTAAAGATACAAATTTAATTTGTGTACATGTTCATAAAATTAACTGGCACTAAAAGGATACCATCTTTAACTATTTTATTTGTACTTTCTAAAAAGAGAGTTTCATTTGGTGACATCTTGTGGAAAACCACTTTCTGAATTGAGGACTTTCCACTCCTAGGGACAATTAAAAAAATAACAACAGATAATTAAATGCTGGGATAAATAACTTCATTGCTTGCATGGCAAAAGCTCAGTCTTACAAGATACTTGACAAACCTTCGAAGACCCAGTAACAGAATTCTTGGTCTGGTATCACTGCTCGCCAACTCATCTTGATCTTCATGCCCATAACTAACAAAGCAAGAATCAGAGGAGACAACTAAGTCAATCTAATGAGACTCACTAGGCCTGCAGTCCCAGGTGAAGTTATGTGATACACAATTATATTACTCTGCAGTAATAACCAGGACAAAACTTGAACACATGTAAATCCAGATAGCCTACCTTGGGTATAATAATTAACAATTAGACCCATAGCCCACAAGGGCTACTTGTCAATAGCCCATGAGGCGAAGCTGAATGGGTTATTGACCTGTGGCCCTTGAGGGCGAAGGGTCTAAATTGTTTTAGTATCACCCAACTAGTCGGACAGAAAGGGCAATTAATAAAGTTAGCAAATGCAAGTTAAAGAAATATTGATTAGGGAATAAAACGAAAAAAAAGGATCATGCTTTTCGCTTCTCAAGGACAATTACTAATAGTCCTCTAGTGGCGTAGCTAATCAAAATGCAGGATTTGCATTAGTCCACTAGTTGGGTGATACTAAATAAAATTAATTCCTTAAGTACTCAGTGAAAACCTACGTATAAGAACCTAAAATTTAAGAACCTGTTAGGATAAAATTTTCATTTTAAACCCCCTTTTCATAAGAACCTATTTAGCCTAACATTTTCAATAGGTTCAGATTCTTTTACAAATAAAAATGATGGAACAGATGAAAATACAGGCTGTATAGAAAAAAAAAGAATTTTACTCTTGGTGAACCATCTGTAAACTGTATTCTAGAAAATAATTTAATACAGCACTATACCTATTCCATATTACATATTATATACCCTGCAGTACAGCACTATACCTACAATGTATTCCATATTACATATGCCCTGTAGTACATGTACATTGTAATTATTAGTACCGATCGCTATCATCAAATTACAATCATGTAAGAACCTAAACTCCCACTAAATACCATTTCTATTAGAACCTACATGTACTTAAGTTGAAAAAAAATCAGGTTCTTATACGCCGGTTTTTGTCAGGATAAAACAGATTAACAAGCAACAAGTTTAACTCAAGTTTCTTTCTGTTGTTTTAGTCACTGTCTGGTTTAGTCCCAGTCTTGGTTGGCATGACACACTTTCCAGCGAGAAATTTCCCGGAGCAAATCTTATCCAAGACCCCACATACCAGAACAGTTTTGAATGTTACATGCTGAGTTTTGTCCGGCTAATGTTCCAGTTTTTTCCCAGGTTAAGGGGGTGGGGGCATTTACAATGACTGGTGCATAATATTATTAGATGAAGCATTAATTATTTTTTCTTCAAGGGCAAGGCATTTTACTGCACCTGTACAAAATGTTAACTCATCTTTGAACGTTTTGCTGCAGATGTTACTATAGAAGTAAATGTTATATTAACTAACCAATCGCTGCTCAGAATAGTGGGGTTCAGGGATGGCGCAGTGGTGTCAGAGCACTCGCCTCCCACCAATGTGGCCCGGGTGTGATTCCCAGTGTCGGTGTCACATGTGGGTTGAGCTTTGTCGGTTCTCTACTCTGCAGTGACGAGAGGTTTTCTCCAGGTACTCTCCTCAAGCTCAAAAACCAACTTGATTTGCGTTAAATGTTAATTTCAGTTTACAGTGTCCGCAATTATTGCTATAGCGCTAGAACGACTACACACTAATAAAGTACCTTTTCTTTCCGTTACTTTATGCACAATTGTTGCATTGTATAATTTCATCATCACAAAATAAATTGAGAATTTTACAGGTTACAGTTTTTACTGCATCAAGGAATTAGAAGCAAGAAGCAAGAACACCCCTTAACACTCAAAAACCTATAAGCACAATATCGCAACCGTCTAGCTAGATACAGTAAATGAACCACGTAATTGACAAGAAACTCTCCTACCCAAAATCTTTCGGGAACGACCCTACAACGCTGTAACTTCCAAAGTTTTCGTCGTCTTCAAATGACGATTTCACACATACAAACCAAAAGAGGCAAACAAGGTTAAAAAAAAAAAAGGAAAGTGTCAAACACTTACTGCATATAATTTCAAAACAATAATGATTAGGATTTCTACCGTCATATTGGAGAAACGGACGAAATGAACGCACAGGCAAACGCAGGTCATGTGACAATCAGTCAGTTGGCACAACTTCCGGCGACGATGACCGATGTAGCAATCTGTAGCAATGCGAGGATTTCACGAGGTATAATTCGGTTTCTGCGGGCGGTGTTTTTCGGTTTGTGGGCGCTGGACATGTGGAACTAGGCATATTTCAACGTTTTCACGGTATTTTTTCACGACTTTTTTTTTCCTGTTGGAACTATTGTTATAGCATTACCACTGCAATGAGAAATGCCTGAATAGGAAGCAAGGAAGGGTAAAAACGCTTAGGTACGACGTGTATCGAGCTCGTGTATCGCGGATCATGGCGTGACGCCTCGCGTGAAGAACACTCGTTCCAACTTCCGCTCAAAATGAGATTTCCGAGAAACACTTCGTCTTCTGGGAACACTAGGGACTTTAAGATCTGCGACGCGACGGTAACGAAAACGTCATTTAAAAGTGCAAATTCAGGTTTATTAATCTTTTTCGTCGTTATGTCGGCTTGTCTAACTTCTAAAAACTAGTGTAACTCCCCAGGAACTGAATTAGGAGGTGCGGTATTGAATCTACGACAGAAAATTCAAATTCGCTGCCTTTTGTTCACGTTCTCCGTAAAAGTTGAGAATTGGTCATTTCACGTCGTAGATTTGCCGAAAACGTGAAAGAAATGTACAAAAATGAAAATTGCACGTGCAGAGCGTGCAAAGCTACTACCATTTGCGTTCAACCGTGAAGCATGAACGTTTTTTCGGGCATGTTTACTGGGTTGCCTATGGGCAAACCCAGTCGAGGTCTACGTTTAGTTTGTTTGTTTTCTTTTTTTTTTTTTTTTTCCGTGTCGGTAAAAGTTTTGCCTGTCACTCCCCTGGTAAGTAGTGTCTTTGTGTATAGAGCCTTCTGCGCGTATTTTCTTAGGATCGAGAGGGTAGTGGAACTGCGTAGATTTCTCTTGTGGACACAGTAGAATCATTAACTTAGCCTGCAATGGCGTCGAAAGTCATGCAACGCGAATGGCGTTTTAGTGGATCCTTAAACAAAATATACCCTTATGGAGCTCAATAATGGAAAGTCAGTTGGATAAACTAGGCATGAATCTCAAAAGCGACGAGTACTGGACTTCGACGACAATCTATCGCCCGTCGAGACGAAATCAAAGTGAGCAGTATTTACCTGAAGTACATGGTAATTTGACACAATTGAGTTTCTTGTCTTCACGCACGCAATCAAATAGGAAGAGGTTTTCGCCTCTAAGAGCAAATATGTTGTTTGTTTCAATAAAATTTTCGCTGGAAAAGGATTCTGTGGTATTTTCTGCCTTTGTGAATTATAATATCCTGTTGTGTATTGAATTTTCGAGCTTAAGGTTCAAATGTGATATGGGAGAAGTTTTTTAGTATTGCTCTGTAAGCAGGAAGGGTTCACAGGCCTGTTGGAAGCGTGCTTGATTTTCAACAAAATGAGGCCCAAAATCAGTGAAAACTTGTGACGCAGATGAATAATAAAGTAGCTGCTATTTCCAAAATGATGGAATTACCTGGTGATAAATGACGTTGTACGCGTCTTGGAGAGTAAATTTTGAC
>NC_090896.1:41128047-41130547 GCF_036669925.1 Montipora capricornis
AATAAAGATATGTTTAAAATAGCATTTTAGCAGGTGCTCGACATTTTTAATGTGAATCTCCGTAAAAACGAAGGATTTCTAACTTGTATTCCATGTAATCCTATTCCGGAATACGGTCAATCGAACGCGCCCTTAGTTTCTTATCAGTCATTTGCTGAAGTGTAACTGTTTCTCGTCCAATGAAAGCATCGTAGGAACAAAAACTAGTGTCCAGGCTCATTGGCGAAAAAATGCGCGGAAACTGCTTACGATCTCTCTTACGAAATTTCATCTTGCGAACGAAATGGTGTGTTTTCTTCAATGTTCAGGAAAATAAGCGTTTCAAAACAGTCAATGTCTTCGGCTTTTATGTTTTTGAGGATGTTAAGGAGCTGCTTTATCACTAATATCAGATATTTCTTCTGTTTTTTTCGGAAAATATCGGAATTATGCGGAAAATATTGGAATTATGCGGAAGATGCGGATTTCAGTGAATTATGCGGATCCGCATCGCCGCATCCTGTCAGACGCCATGTTTATTAATATGTCACTGCTATTTTTTAGTCTTACCCAGATTGCCCACAATTTCTTTTGAAATATAAATAGTTTTTCATATAATAACGGTTACTTTTAAAAATGTATGTTGCCACATATGAAACGTCAAGTCAGATTTTATAAAAATGTTTAAATGCATTGCTTCACTATGTTTTTAACTGCTTTATATGTTGTTTTTGTCATGAAAGTTAAAACAATCCAACGTTTACTATGCCATTGGAAAAAAAAATTTAAATGTTCTACTTTAGGTTTATGAAGTTTGCATTTTAGTTACTGGTACAATGCTAATTTACACACATTTCTTGTTCAACTATTAAATAAAGGCAAAGCACCCATATTTCATTATTGCTGAATTTGACCATGCGATTACAAAACTGTGTGCAACGTTCAAAGTGAAATTTAAATTACGCTGCATATTCAGTGCTTTCAGTAAGTTTTGCAGTAGGTACACCTGTAGCTGGGAAAGTAAAGTAGACGGCTGTGGAATCCCGATCGGCGAGGGTGTGAGCCTGTCGGGGGGTCCCAGGTCTTCCCCCCCAGAAAATTGTGAAATTTACAAGCTTGGAAATGCCATTTTTTAGCATTTTCTAAATGTTGTTGCCCAACAAGGTAAATTAGGCAATAAGAGCCTACAATTACAGTCATCTGTGAAATAAATTGCTGGGTTATTAGTATTTACAAATGTAAATACACCATAGGTAGAATGTACTAGGCGATTTTCGTTATGTTTGCTTGAATATGTAAACAATTTTATTTTCTTGAGAAAAAACTCCATAATTCAGAGTTTAGTGAAGAAAGTAACCGAAATTATTTTCGTGATAGAGAAGGGTGGAAAAGCAAATGGTCTTGCAAAGTGGGGGGCGGGTTGGACCTGATATTACACATACTACCGGTAAATTTGTCTTCTTCAAGTCAAGTTTAATAGAAACCCACCTGTAAATCTCTCTACTGAGGTGGATTCTTGCATTGTGGACAAATCCACCCTCCATCTGGTGCTGTTAAAAGCCGCAAGGCATCGAAAATGAAACCACTCTATCAGATAGTCTTTACGTTGACAGGCAATCATGTGACCCCACTCAGGGCCTCCACTAATACATCATGAGTAAGTGCAGTCTATAACGGCTTTACTAGACTTGCCCCCTTTTGATTTCTCTCTCTTTTTTTGCGGAAGCTTTACATGCACCTACTTGCCAATGTTTTCTAATGTCACTTCGAGAGGTTTCTTACATGCACATCTCAATGTCATCAGTATGGTGTAAGGTTTGCTGTGCTTAGCCTAGCTCTGGGTGCTCTATCTCATTGGGGGTCAGTTGTAGACTTTCCTTTTGTTTTCTGTCAAAAGCATCTTTTATTACTATGTATAACAGTACTCCAGGAGGAGATATGTGAGAATTGCTTAACCCTTTGGCTGTCAAACCGGCCTGAACCAGGTGGAGCACTGGGAGTCAATGGGTTAAAGTGCATTTACCCATTGCTAGCATCTCTTCTGTTTCCATGTAATGTCCACTGCAAACTTCACTGGACTTTTCACATTTCTTGGCTCCCCAAGGGTTTTAAGGGTCTGGCACTGGAAATGACAGGTACAGTAATGAATACTTGGTCCTCCTGGGAACCATACTGAATCATTGGTGGGTCTTCCGTTCTTGCAAATTAGATGAATGCACCCCTCTTTGTAGCAGGCTTTAAGAAGGAACACATAATTAAAGGGAGTTGTACCATGTGCTAGTTTCGTAAGTTCCAGACGTTTTCAAAGTAATGATATTGACTTGGTTCAATTTTCTTAAGTTCAGCCTTGGATGATTTGGTCCCCCTCAAATATTCTAGTAGATTATGTGTCTATTCTTTCATCTCTGTTGCGCACTCATCTGTGGGACCTCTGTACATTTTTATTACTGATCTATCGAAGGGTATGTTTTATTCTATTTTTTCCTGAGACACTTTTTCTGTTTCCGTTTCTGCAGATCCA
>NC_090896.1:41138047-41143047 GCF_036669925.1 Montipora capricornis
AACTACGATGGCCCAAGAACAAAAGTATTTACCCACTCCATGTTATTGTAAATATGGACAAAGCGCCACTGAACTTCGACCACAGGCTCCCCAAGCTGAAAATACGTGGTGTATGCGACAGTTTGTGTATATAGAGAATTGTATGGGAAAATCACCAATCGTAAAAAAATTGTGTAAATAACTATCTCATTTGAAATAAAGTTTTCCTATAGCTACCTCAAATGTGTGACGAGCTTGTCTCTTTTGTCGAGTTTATAGCCATTCTGACGCCGTTTAGTGAAGTTATCCAGAAGGCCGTTACTAAAATTATAATGGGAAGGCCGATCGCCACTCCATCCATCGCTGGCCAGACCTTACTCCGCAAATCGTTTTCTCGTCAACAGGAAAAGTCCCGAATCGCAATAAAAGCAACAGTTCCATAAAGCCCAATAAATTTCACTCCAAATACGTGTGTTTCGGCGGCCGAAAGACTCGTCACGAACGAAAACTTTGCCTTAAAATTCACCTCTTCGGCTTTCCTCAGAGGCTTGTGACCGGGCTGGCGACAACGGAAACTTGCAAGGGATGGTTTCAGCCTCAACTCTGATTGGTCCATTTGAATTTAACGGCGTGCTGGCAACACGACCGTTGTTGACTGCCCGGTCACAAGTCAACAACGGTCGTGTTGCCAGCGCGCGGTCATATTCAAATGGTCCAATCAGAGTTGAGGCTGAAACCATCTTGCGAGTTTCCGTTGTTGACTGCCCGGTTACAAGCCTCTGAGGAAAGCCGAAGAGGTGAATTTTCAGACAAAGGTTTCGTTCTTCACGAGTCTTTCGGCCGCCGAAACACACGTATTTGGAGTGAAATTTATTGGGCTTTATGGAGGTGTTGTTTTTATTGCGATTCGGGACTTTTCCTGTTGAGGAGAAAACGATTTATGGAGTGAGGTCTGGCCAGCGATGGATGGAGTGGTCGGCCTTCCTATTATTTTAGTAACGGCCTTCCGGATAACTTCATTAAACGGCGTCAGAATGGCTCTAAACTCGGCAAAAGAGACAAGTTCGTCACACATTTGAGGTAGGAAAACTTTATTTCAAATGAGATAGTTATTTACACAATTTTTTTACCATCGGTGATTTTCCTGATATCTGTCTCGATATTGCCTCCTTTGCGCGGTTTTAGAATGGCATCACTCAATATTAATCAATTAACTACACATATGGACGAATTAAGAATCCTATTAGAAAACAATGATATCGATATTGTTTCCATAAATGAAACGAAACTGAACGAGAGTATTCGAGATCATGATGTTCATATCCCAGGATACGAAACAATTCGCCGCGATAGACTTACAAAATGCGGCGGAGGGGTATGCCTCTATGTAAAAAATTCAATCAATTTTACAGTACGAAATGACCTACATATGGATGCATTAGAAAATCTTTGCTTGGAAATCCATAAGCCAAATTCAAAATATTTTGTGATTGTTACTTGGTGCAGACCACCTGACTCTCCCATTGGCATTTTTTCTCCATTTGAATCCCTAATCGGGAAATTGGATAGTGAAAATGTAGAATTTTTTGTACTGGGAGACATGAACTGTGACATGATCACTACTCGATATGATAATGACACATCCAAATTAAGGAGTATTGCTGATGTCTACGGACTCGAGCAGCTCATCTCTGAACCGACGTAGCCTGTTCCAGGCTCTCAGATAGTCGAGAAAACGAAAAGAACTGCGTGTGAAAAGCGAGTGGGGGCTTGGGTCAAGGCGAGGCGGGAGAGCCTGTAAGCATCTCTTTAAATTCTTCATTCCGCCCACTTTGCAAATAACCTTTCGCATGTGAAAATGTCAATGTCAAAGTGTTGAAAAAGGGCGGCATTGTGTGGTCCCACGCGAGTTCAAGCGCGATCCTTTTATTGTTGATGCGTTAATTCTCGCTTGTGCGAGTACGTTATCCAGAGTTTAAGGCACTTTTAGGAAAATAACTTTACAAGCGAAAGAAGGCATTGTCAAAGCAACCGGGAAACGAGTGTCAAGGAAATCACCGACGGGAGATTTAGCAAATTCGACCAAAAGACACGACCAGTTCGAAAGCTGCGAGTTCCCGACGCTCTGTTGATTTTTCCAAGGAAAACAGAAACCCGACCATTGAAGTTTCTGGCCTAGATGATAACATGGTCTCATCAATAAACTTCAGCTCTGATGCATCAGGACAACCGATAATGAATGTGAAAGATTGATATTCATGTGGATGGCTTCAATTGCATTTGCAGTATACAGTCGACACGTAGCCATCACCTTTGCTTCCTGAAAATCGCTTGATCTTTTAAAACTTTAAGACATACAACGGAAATACAAGCCTGTTTTCGGCAATTTTTTTTGGGTTTTTTCTTTTTGCTCTCATTTTTTCGAAGGCGATGAAGGCAGGAATTTAATTGACCCTAGCTGGTGAATTCGAATACGCAGCCAAGTATTTGCATAAGAAAGAATAACAAAATATTGTATTTTTCTCGTTCGTCAGAGTTTTCAGAGAGCGCCGTTGAATGCTAACAATTGTGGCGTGCAGGGGACATAATAGTTGTGTCAAATGCGAACTATGTATCGTACCCGGTGATGCTATATTGTAAGCGGTGTGGAGAGATGTCGTATCACAACATTAAAGCGCTTTCGCAAAGCGCGGCAGTAACTGAAAATTTATGTTTTTACCAAAACCAGTTGGAAGCATTGCAAACGGATCGTTTTTTCGACTTATTAAAGTTGAACAGACACAACTTTTGCTCGAATCTGAGGGCTTGTACGTTTGGGAATACTTTAAGACACTCGGCGACAGAGTTGACCTCTGTCTTTCGTGCTCCGCGCGAGAATCAAAATGATGACGAAAGTGTTGATGTAAACTGTCAAAATTGACCAATCAGAGGGTATACCAGGAGCTGGTATACCGGAATGAAGAATTTAAAGAGATGCTTACAGGCTCTCCCGCCTCGCCTCGACCCAAGCCCCCACTCGCTTTTCACACGCAGTTCTTTTCGTTTTCTCGACTATCTGAGGGCCTGGAACAGGCTAGAACCGACGAGGATAACACCCACCTCATTAACTCTAATTGATTTAATTTATACCAACTGCTCGGATAAGATTGCTTGTTCGGGAGTTTGTCATATCGGGATAAGTGATCATAGCATGGTGTATGTGTATAGAAAACTTGCTCTGAACGGGATGTCTCATGGACATAATTCTATTACATATAGAAATTTCCGAAATTTCGATCGCCAAAATTTTCGTTATGATATTCTATCTCAATGTTGGGATAATGTATACGAGTCTTCCAACCCAAACGTGATGTGGCAGCAATGGAAAAGTACATTTCTGGCTATCGCTGACAAACATGCCCCACTGAAAACGATGCGCGTTCGTTCAAGGAGTTCTCCGTGGATTACCTCTGAATTGAAAGACCTTATGCATAATAGAGACATATTAAAAATCAAAGCTAGCAAGACAAATGATCCTAACGATTGGACATTATTTAAGAAACAAAGAAATATAGTCAATAAGCAAATACGCTCAGCTAAGCAAGTTTATTACCAAAATAGTTTTAATAAGCACACCAGCGACTCCCGAAAGACCTGGCAGACTATAAACGAGCTAACTTCTCGGAAATCTGGGAAAACGTCAGTGGCGTCACTAAAAGTGAACGGATTAACGATAACTAATCCGTTGGAGCTATCAAATGAATTCAATAACCACTTTGCTAACATTGGTCCAAAACTTGCCAGTGAGATAAATTGTGATAATGGTAGCTATCAAAGATATCTTACTGTTACAGATAAACGGTTTAAGCTCCAATTAACCCACCAATCCAAACAAAGTATTTTCACTTTTAAATAAACTAGACAAGTCAAAGGCAACGGGCCTTGACAAAATATCTGCTAGGTTTGTCAGGGAATGTGCTGACCTTATTTGTATGCCGATATGTGATATTTTCAATCAATCCATTAGTCAAGGGACGTTTCCAGATGACTGGAAATATGCAAGGGTTACCCCTCTTTATAAACAGGGTGACCGCGGTGATGTTAACAATTACCGCCCAATACCGGTGATTCCAATAGTGGCAAAGGTGTTTGAAAAGATAGTTTATGAACAGCTTTATGCCTATTTGGAAGCGCACGATATTCTATGTCAAAATCAATCAGGGTTTCGTGCTAATCATTCAACTGTAACAGCTTTGTTGGAAGCGACAGATTCTTGGGCATATAATATTGATAACGGGAAAATCAATGGAGTCATTTTTCTAGATTTGAAAAAAGCTTTTGACACTGTTGATCATCAGATCCTTCTATCGAAACTAAACTATTATGGTATACATGGCAAATCTTTCAAATGGTTTCAGTCATACTTAGAAAACCGCACACAAAAATGCTCTGTGAACGGGTCGCTATCCAATAGCTGCACATTGACATGCGGCGTCCCTCAAGGGACCATCCTCGGTCCATTATTGTTCTTATTATATATCAACGATCTTCCAAATTGCTTATCAAATTGTAAACCGAGAATGTACGCTGACGACACGCACCTTACATACGCGGGCAGCAATCTTGAGAATGTTCAGTTTTGTCTAAATGAAGACCTAGCAAACGTTTTCAACTGGCTACAAGCGAACAAACTCACATTGAACATGACCAAAACCGAATTCATGCTAATAGGGTCAAGGCAGAGACTGAATACTCTCACAGCTTCACCAACAATTAGAATGACCAATACTCAAGTGAGCCAGGTTACAGCTACAAAATCGCTTGGTGTGATAATAGACGATAAACTCGATTGGCATAGTCACATCAAAAAATTAACTAAAAAGACGCCTCTGGTATCGGGGCCCTAAAGCGAATTAGGCACCTGATTCCAGCATCAACCTTACATCTCATTTACCAAGCTTTAGTAAAACCTTGTTTGGGGTAACTGTGGGAAAACGCTACGAGACAAACTGCAGAAATTGCAGAATAGAGCAGCCCGTGTG
>NC_090896.1:41150547-41165547 GCF_036669925.1 Montipora capricornis
TATGATAGTGCACGTAGGGAAATCTAGCAACTTGTCTTTATTTTAAACCAACACACACAAATATCTCGCTTTTGACTACCATTCAATCTGCCATTATCAAATAGAAATTCTGTGCTCAAAGCCTTGCTCACCAGGGCAGAATGCTTTCCATCACCATGTGATTCCAAGGTTAAAGAGCAAGAATACATTGCTTATTGTTCCGAAGACAAAATTAATAATGGTTATCTAAAGTCCACTCCTCTTAGCTGTTTAAAAACTGTTACCAGCTCTTGTAACGCTTTGGTGGACACGGAAAAACTGTTGGTTTAAATTAAAGGATTTTGCCTCGCGACAATGTCAAAGTGGATCGAAAGCCTTTTTGGAAAAATGTAACGGCTCATTATGTTTCCAAAACCAAAGGATTGCATTGTCAACAACAAACCCACTCTCGACTCCATTTATTGTATTCATTGCAATGGCTGTGAAACATAAGACTTAGTATATATTAGGCAAATGCCAGTTTGGTTCTCGTTTAAAGTGCCTTTCACCTCAACACACTTTTCCAATATGTTTATTCTCCGAAATCATCCCAAACACATGGTGTTGTTTTTATAACATTTAGATTGAGATTTCACTCTTTCATTGGTTTTGAAAAACGGGAAAAGTGGTCATACCGTGATTAATAACCGAGCAATGAAAGGGAATGGGTTCGATACCGGGTTGACGTCACAAATTAATTTGCATCGCTGTTTTCAAAGAACTATCTCAATGCAAATTAATTTGTGACGTCAACCCGGTATCAAACCCATTCTCCTTCATTGCTCGGTTATGGATCAAAGTATGATCACTTTTCCCGTTTTTGAAAGCCAATAAAAAAGTGAAATTTCAATCAAAAGGTTCTATAAACAACACCATGTATTTGGGACGAAGTGGAAAAGTGTGTTGAGGTGATAGGCACTTTAAAGGGTCATCAGAAAGCAATTTTTCTTTTGAAAAAGGAATATTCTCCCTTGTCGCAACGTGCGTTTTCGGACAATTCTAAAATTATTGGTACTAACCTGTAGGCGTATTACGCATTCCTCAAATCCACGTAATTATGAGCAAGATTTGAAAGCAAAAACCATAGGCAGCCCAAGTTCGCGTCACTAGAGAGCATGTAATAATTGATGACTAGTGGGAATATTACCTTTGAGTGCAAAGCAGTGTTGCGTTACAGGCGGCCATTGAGAATTGAAACGCGTTGTAAGACTTTGTATGGGAAATAAAATACCTTCGATTATGAAGCCTAAAAAACGCTCCATTTAAGGTTCATTCAATAAAAGGAATGAAAATGACTCACCTCTGGTGTATTCTTGTGCCTTTTGGAGGTTATTTTTACCGTTTCGGGAATTCCATGTTTTCAATGTTCTAAGACCAAGTCAAGGCTGGACACTACGATTTCGACCGTTGTCAGCTCAGAGGCGGTTTGCGCCTCGAAAATCCATCCTAGCCGCGATTTTTTCACGCAAAGCTAAAGCCACATCATTTGCGAACCTCCGTGACTGTTTCATCGTCAAAAATCCCCACAAACTTGGCTGGAAATAGCATTTTCTTCTTCCAATTCCACAATACCTGATGAGGTTAACGGCTGGTGATCATGTAACATGACACGGAAATTTGATCCGAGGTCAAATCAACTCCACCCGCTGAGGTACAGTCATTTCATGTACAACACTTACCCCATTCCCACAGCGTCACTCGTAACCATGGAGCTCTTCGTGAAGCGGCTGTGGGGATGGGGTAAGTGTTGTACATGAAATGACTGTACCTCATCGAGTGGAGTTGATTTGACCTCGGATCCAAGCTCCGTGACATGTTACATGATCACCAGCCGTTAACTTCATCGGCTATTGTGGAATCGGAAGAAGAAAATGCTATTTCCAGCCAAGTTTGTGGGGATTTTTGACGATGAAACATTCACGGAGGTTCGCAATGATGTGGCTTTAGCTTTGCGTGAAAAAATCGCGGCTGGGATGGATTTTCGAAGCGCAAATCGCCTCTGAGCTGACAACGGTCGAAATCTATGGCGTACGATCCCCGCCAAAATTCATTGTTTGAATTTTAGATTCATCTTTTGAATTTTAAATTCATAATTTAAATTTCTAACCTTAGTAGTTGAATTTTATAGGCGAATTTAAAATTTTACATTCTTGCTTCAGATTTCGCATCATTGGAAAACGTTTTTACACTCGTCTTTCAGCTTTTAAACTCAACTCTTTTATTTGACATTGCTCGCCGTGTATTTTCAACTCGCTTCATCGAATTACAAAGTAGAACCATGCAATTTTCAACTTGACGTTGTCGATGAAACTATACATCGGACAAATTTTCCTGCATTGTTACTTTTTATAAGCTAAAATTTTCAACACGACGTCTGAATTTTCCGTCACGCTTCAGTGATCGTTGATCAAAACCATCTGTCTGGGGGGGACAAAAACCTGGGCCCGGGCCCATGGGCTAACCCATGGGCTACCCTATGTGCCACCCTATGGGCTACCTTATTTTGATGATTTTATAATTTCACAATAATTTTATCAGTGTAACATTTTCGGTAACTTGACCCTTTTTCGTCGCCTCATGAAGGGCACTTAATGTTGTGTAATAGGGAGGAATTTCAAAGATTTTGTTAATACGAATTTATTATTTGTTATTTTTTTAGTCATGCAGATTGCGCGACTAATTAAAACCACAAGAACAAAGTTGGGGAGAATAGATGGCGTGACCAGCCGAAAGAATATCTGCGAAAACACAAAGAGGTCACAGGCAAACAGAGAAGCGAAGATTTATCGATTTATCAGCCATACTAAAGGCCCTTTGTTCCGTTCCCTGTTACTTTTTAGCGCCAGATCACATGCCGCGTAGAAGTACTGTACTGATGTAGAAGTACTGTACTGATGGTGAGCATTTTTTCACTATATTTCGGTTGTTTTGCATACGCGCTCGCACGTTCTCGGTGGTCACCTCATTCGGGGTTTTGGTTGATAGTACTCAAGGGCAAAAAAAACAACTTTACTTCCACTTCATAGGCCTTTTCTCTGAAACTATATCCGGCCAGCGCTGTACAGTTTTAGATTTAAAAAAAACAAAAAAAACAAAAAACCCACGTTTTCCTATGGCTTCAATTGACGAGACAAGCAACGCTGTGCAGTTAAATGGCTTTTTTGGGAAAAGTTTTTTTTAAAATTTGTTTTCTCAGAGTGCAACTTCACCTGTGTATTAATTTGTTTCTTTATTTGTCAATCTTATTAACAAAATCTTTGAAATTCCTCCCTATTACACAAGATTAAGTGCCCTTCATGAAGCGACGAAAAAGGGTCAAGTTACCGAAAATGTTACACTGATAAAATTATTGTGAAATTATAAAATCATCAAAATAAGGTAGCCCATAGGGTGGCACATAGGGTAGCCCATGGGTTAGCCCATGGGCCCGGGCCCAGGTTTTTGTCCCCCCCAGACAGATGGTTTTGATCAACGATCACTGAAGCGTGACGGAAAATTCAGAAGTCGTGTTGAAAATTTTCACGGTCGAGTTTAAAATATGACTCGGCAAGTGGCAAAATTCGACGAGTATTGGCACAGGCATTTTAGCTTATAAAAAGTAACAATGCAGGAAAATTTGTCCGATGTATAGTTTTATCGACAGCGTCAAGTTGAAAATTGCATGGTTCTACTTTGTAATTCGATGAAGCGAGTTGAAAATACACGGCGAGCAATGTCAAATAAAAGAGTTGAGTTTAAAAGCTGAAAGACGAGTGTAAAAACGTTTTCCAATGATGCGAAATCTGAAGCAAGAGTGTAAAATTTTAAATTCGCCTATAAAATTCAACTACTAAGGTTAGAAATTTAAATTATGAATTTAAAATTCAAAAGATGAATCTAAAATTCAAACAATGAATTTTGGCGGGGATCGTACGCCATAGAAATCGTAGTGTGCAGCCTTGACTTGGTCTTAAAACATTGAAAACACGGAATTCCTGAAACGGTAAAATAAGCTCCAAAAGGCACAAGAATACACCAGAGGTGAGTCGTTTTCATCCCTTTTCTTGAATGAATGCTAAATGGAGCGTTTTTTAGGCTTCATAATCGACGGTATTTTATTTCCCATACAAAGTCTCACAACGCGTTTAAATTCTCAACGGCCGCCTGTAACGCAACACCGCTCGCACTCAAAGGTAGTATTCCCACTAGTAATCAATTATTACACGCTCTCTAGTGACACGAACTTGGGTTGCCTATGCGAAAACTCAACTATTTATTTTAATTGAGGCCGTCTACATATTCACTTTGTCCCCAAAAAATCCAAGTCATCAAGTTGGGAAAACAGCCAGTCAGACAACAAGGAAGCAATTAGGCAGGTTTTCTGCAAACAGAAATTGCACCTTTAACTAACAAAATCGTAACGCAATTGGAATATTTCTGTGTGAGCACTTGTACCACCAACATTGTTGTGGGTCCCTCTTCACTGATTTTCAGCTGTCAGTAAACAAAATATATTGGCATGATATCAATGATTTTTGGGTTCACTTTTATTTCTTGGACCCAAAATCATCGAAAGTAGAAAAATAAATGATAATTTAATTGCTTTTTGAAAGACATCTTAAGTGTTGACTTTAATAAACAAAAAAAAAAAAAGAAAAGTCTGGTAAAATCTCTGCGAGTGAAAAATACTGCACATGTCATCGCATGACAGTGCCCCTTTAACTCACAAATAATCCAGAAACGAACATGGCGACTAGCCCTTCTACTCATGAGCACATGGTATGTGTCTTGGATGCTGACATAAAATATACTGTCAATGTCTTTGTGTGGAGGCATAGCACATTAATGACTAACGTGCATGCCTTTCCCAATTTTTTGAAGTATGGCTAACTGTTGTACTGTATTTTCTTTGTCATGTACAGGTTTTCCTTCCAACTTGTGTTGTATTTTCAGTGTGGAAACCTTTACAATGTGAGAAATTGAAAATGCATACTCGTTGATTTTATTGCTCTGTAATTTTTTTTTTGCATACTGGAGTAACAATATAACTACATTGTAATTTTCAGTGCCTGTTTTAAAAGTATGGCTAAGTGCATGTAGTTGTACAGCATTAAGTTAACTTCATCTCTTGTTGCTGATTCTTAGTGGTTTTTTAAAATTATTTTTGGTCTGGTCAAGGTGTACAGTCAATGCAGTCATTACAATGCATCCAATGAATGTTTTATCCATTGTTTTTGTTTAGGCTGAGGTCAAACATCTGCGGTATCTCGAAGTGCTTAGTTTCCTCCCAGTGCTCTTGTGCCTTTTGTTTATTACGATAAGGTTTGGTGTTCTGCTCTGTGTTGAAGTCAAGCATCATTGGTCTACTGATTCCATGAGAGGCGACTGTGTAAGTGATCATGACTTGGAGTCATTAAATTTTGCCATCCATTTAAGACCAGGAGATACCTCCATGCTTTCTATTGAAGAGATTAGTTTCCAAGCCCTAGGATTTCACGGTAATGATCGTTTCCGGTACCGTGCCGTTACCGTGTGATTAAAATAACGGAACCGGAAAATAGTTTCCCAGGTAAACATGCAGCCTTACCGATCGATCATTCTGTTGACACTTAAGTAGATGTTGAACTTTTTTTAAACAAAGTATACACTGGAGCTCTGTTTTAAAGTATTTACAGGATGTTTATTAAAATCAGTGATTATTATAATTAAAAACGGGTTTCCATGAATTTTAACGGAACCGAAAAATAGTTACAGATGGTTCCCATGATCTCTGTGCATGGAACCGAAAATTTGTTTTCCATGGGATTTGAAATCCTAGGCCTTGAGTTTCCTGCTCCGGAAGCACTACCGACTCATAGCAAATTATCAGTATTTAAACAGAAAATTAATATTTTGACATCACAACCATTATGTGGGAGAAACTGGAGGATCAGTGGGGGTGCATCTGAAGCACCCACTTCAGTCGTTTGCAAACATTGCAAGACCTTGAAACAATGACATCAGAGTGCAAGATATCAGGGTTTTGACATCAGGAGAGCACAATCAAGGACAAACGCTGGGTTAGGGAAGCATTTTTCATCAACTAATGAATAAAGGATGAAATTTAAGAGGTGTAGGGGCCTGTACCTGCCTCTTTCGTACCTGAATATTAACTTCGATTTTCAAACAATAGTTACCCACCAAGTGTAATGTCCCATGTGACATACCTGCTCGGTATATCCGAAGTTCTAGGATGAAATTCTGGAAAATGGTTGTGTTGTTGTTTTATTTCCTTTCTCAATATTTCAAGAATTTGTTTATCAAAAGAAAAGTGGCTGTCAAAAGTGGCTGAATAGAATAGTTTGAGGAATGGAGCAAATGAGGATTGGGTTGAGGGCAGAACTATTCTGCTCATTAGTTTTACAAACAAACAGAATTAAGTACCTTCCGTGTAGGCCAAACACTTTCTTTTTGCTGAAATATGTATTAAAATTGTTTTTTATTTATTTATTTAGAGAGCTAGTGACAATATTGATAAATGTTTCGCTGGAAAGCTGGAAATGGAACATATCAACAGGTTGCTAAATTCAGGTCGGAACAGGTAAACAACAAACTTTTGTTGTAGACTGACAGCTTTTCGCTTGGTCAGCAACTGCATCGCTTTGTGGAGGTTGGGTCCCTTGGATATCCTGGGGCTTCTACCTCCAAAGCTGGCACAACGCCGCAACACAACAATTAGCCCCCATGCCAGAAATTTTAAAAAAGGGACTTGTCACTCTGAACTTTCAGCAGAAAAAAAGGAGGGAATTGGCATGAGGGGGATGCCAAAACAAACATGCTATGAACCACGCTGAGGACAGAACTCCCCATGCTGCCAGAATAAACACCATAAGTACAATGTACAGAACTGCTGCACAACAACCTACAAACCAATCACTGACCACTTGCAACACGGGCCGTTCTAGTTATTAACTCCTTTAAATTGCATTTTAATGGATTTAGCATGCACAGGGTAATGTTCACTGAAGGAATGATGACAGCCAAAAACAAGACAAAGGCTGACCAGCCCTACCAATGAAGAGAGGACCCTCAGAGATGGAGATAAGCCATGATTACAGTGATTGGGCAGCGAGAGGCCTGCCCACGCCCCTGATAACAAAACAACTCTCAAGTACCGTTAAAAAAAAAAAAAAAAAAGAAAAAAAAGGTCAGTTTTGGAACTTTTAATGTGAATGCAAAGGCTGGGGGATTTACTTCTTCTTCTTTGACTTGCAAGCCCTGAACAGTTACACTGTACATGAATGGAGGGATCAAAGCTGGAGTTGACAGTGAACTCTCCAGCACTCCCAAAGAACGAACATGATATTATCTGGGTCTTGCAGTTCCAGTGAACGATGAACACGGCCCTAATGTCAGCAGTTACTGGTTGATGCTGTGAGTGATTTCTGCCGTGGTGGTGCTTTATCCCACGTAGAAGACATAAGAGTTGTAAGCCGTTGACCAAGAAATCGAGAAAGCCGTTGTCAGTGTGTAGAGAGCATACAGCTGACAGGTAGACTTTTATCGAGGGTGGTGTAAACGATCGACATGGTAAGAACGGAAAGACATCAAAGTTTACTTATTTGTAGCCAGCATGGAGCCATTCTCACTATTTTAGTATAATCATCCAGGATGTAATAATCTATGAATTGGTGTTAAGTGTAATTATAGACCCAGTAGGTAAGAGGAACCAATTGAAACCATTTGCCAGTTAGAATTGGCACTTCTGAGTTTAACTAGTAGGCAGGGCCAGAAGCTATGGAGGCACTGGGATGCTTGAGGACTTGGCTGATAGCACCTTTGAAAGTCAAATGAAGAGACAGATCAGCAACTGAGTTGGTTGACCACAACACTGGCAACTCCATGCCCTGCCCTTTGCAAATTCTGTGTGGGTTCTTGAGGGTTGTGAGATGGAGCCTATCATGGTTTATTGTCCTTAACCGAGAAGGCTAGAAAGTCAAACCATTTTGCTGATGTCATAATTACCAAGGCAGCACTTTCCCCTCAGTATTTAACCCTTGACCCTTGAGAGTGACACTTGAATGATTTTACTCTGTCTAACACTATTTTACTTGTCAATGTCCTAGGGCATTCGAGGTGTCAATAGGTTAAGCAGTCAAAAACTCCATGTATGTTCCCTCCCTCAACCCATTGACTCCTGGGAGTGAGACTCAACAGATTTTACTCTACCTATCGTCAGGCGATTTTACTTGTGAAGTGGGAGGGTCCTAGGGTATTTGAGGTTTCAATGGGTTAAGCAGTCAGTCAGTCCCCTCCTTTAAAGAGGGTTAGCCACTGTGTAGCCACAGTTTTGATCCCTCGACCTCTTACACAGTGGTCTGATACTCAACCAACTAAGCCAAACAGTTGGCAGTGGCATGCAGTAAAAGCAAAATGATGTCAGGCTGCCAGCATTGACAGGTGATGGAGTACCACCAGCATGTTCAAATCTCTTGAAGTAGCAGACCACAATAACACAACACAACACAAAATTCCACCCGTTTCATGAACCACTAATGTCACCACCAAAAAGCTGCCAAAACTACAGGGAAAATTAAAGTTCCTTGTGGGCAATAGACAGTGACACCTGTGATGTACACGCACATGTAGACCGCCTGCTCGCAAACCGTTCCGAGCCTACAGCAACCCTGATCCAATAGAACCTGCAGCATCCATTCAGACTTGAAAAATCGGAACCCGCACCTCACTTAGGACACAAGAGAAAACTATGGCCATTCGACGAGTGAAAAACTTTACGCCTCCATGTGAGATCCAGGTGGCAGTCCTGCTGTCTCAAAATGGAGAGCAAATTGATCATATGACACAGAAAAGTCGGTCTTTAATGCATGCTGCAAGTTGCCACACAAAGACTCGAACTTCTTACAAGAGCAATACCACTTGGATGACCAAGAGTCCAGTAATGCCTTATGCGCTCAAACTTTTCATGAGAAGGTGCTCCTCTGACAGGAGAGAATCAAGCTCTATACCCAAGACAGTCAGGCAGGTAGAAGGGCCCTCCAATTTATCTGCATAGCGCAGAATGCCTTAATCCTTGAACATCCAGATACACTTATTTAAATTTCACTGGCAAATTTAGAAGAACTAAGAGGACCCAGTGTATGAATTTATTCAACTAGTGAGAAAGGAAACCCAGTTCATAGTTCTCCCTAAGGATCCACTCAACTACATTAGCAACAAATGATGAAAGACGGGCTGAAAGTAAACCAAAAGGAAACACCATGTCAACAAAGTATTTGCCTCTCCACTGCTGCCCCAGAGGTAACAATAATCGCAATGTACACGAACAACGTGGAAGTCACTCTCCACGTCAAACTTTGTAAGTAACCCATGTCTGTTGAACGACATGATACCATCAGTGATGTCATCAACTGTCATACATTTTCCGATATAATTATTGCACGGAGAAGGGATCTTCTGAATTCCACCAGTCACACTGACTCCTTCTGACCCCAGTTGTTGAAAGGCTGGTTAACTTTATCCAGTGGCCATGTATAAGTCATGTGCACTATCCAGAGAAACACCTACAGATAAGCCGCTCCTTTTTCACAAAAATTGTTGCTAGAAATCAGGAGATAGGACGCAGCTCTTTACAACCTCTAATTTCATTGGATCCCTTTAGGAGGCAGCTCTATTTTGTTTAGAGTTAAGGTCCATTGTTTCTTTTGTATTGTAATTTGTGTCCATTGTTAACTAAAGCAATCCCAAGAGCCATTGTAATAGCTGCGTACTGACCCGAAATCAGGGGTGCGGCTTCCGATGTCCAGTTTTCCACTTTCGCGTCCGATCTAAAGCTTGGTGACTAAGCTGCAAATGTTCTGCTCACGTTCTTGTTGTAATGGAAAAACTGTGTTGAAGGAAGAAATTCCTGTCAACAAATACGAGAAAAAAGACCAATCATGTGTCAAAGTTGGCAGAAACAGTATTCGTTATATTTGAGTGCTAAAATTGTGACTTTGAAGTATGTTCCGTTTCAATGCTAATAAAAAAGACTCGACTTGGATTTCTTTTTATTTCTTTCAAAAAACGTTTTTTTCGAAAATTTGAGTTGCTTTATTTGGGGTGTGGCTTATCTGCAGGTGTTTACGGTAAAATGTATGCCACATTAAACATTGGCTAAGGTTTTCATATTTATTTACGGTCAAGTCAGCAAATTCTGACATCTTTGCACACATTGAAACTATCAGATAATGACTTATCATCTGGGTAAAGTAATCCGGCATTCAAACAACTGAGGCCAGGCCATAAGGGAATGTAAGAGTGACATCATTGGTGATTGTTTTCGAGGTAGCCAATGGCATTGCGGTGTTTTTTTTTTTTAATCTAAATCAATCACATCAAGACGATCATGATTGGTGACCACATTGACCTCATGGTCATTTTCGGGTGTATTCCCGCATTCTCGTGTTGGCCATTGTGCGAAACAAACCAGGCAGGGAAAGGTGAGTGGAAATCTTGATATTATTCACTTGTGAGCGTTGTCTTCTTGCATGTACTTTAATTAAGTCTTTTTGGGAGCCAGAGTGTCGCAAATCTAGCAAATAGCAGACTGAAAAATCGCCCAGGGAGGCAGTTATGGAGATCAGTGCAAAAACGGCGAGTGACAGTGCCAGTCACGGCTAGCTTGCCAAAAGTGCCAATTGCCTTGACCAGATCGGCCAGCGTGCCATTTAAGAAACAAAAAACAAAACCACCTCAATATATTCACTATAAACTCAATCAGAGGGCATATGTAAAGCCTCCTTTTTATCGAGCCAGTGTGCTCAAAAATCTCGGCGAGCGTGCCAAAACAACAGTCAATTGTCTTGACAAAGTTGGCCAGCGTGCCATAAAAATAATTAAGGAAAAAAAAAAAAATTTTGATCGCCCAACGAGTTACAAGTGACATGGCGTGGCGCTGTTAGTTCGTGCGGTTAATGTTTGTGCTTATCCATTAGCGTGACCAAAAGTGAAAAACAGTCTAAGCGCAGTTTGCCAGGAAGCCACTATCAGTCAAGCTTCAGGGTGCATAGGAAAGCAGTTTGGATATTCCAAAATTTGAGGGAGTTTAGCTTTGGTTGAAATCCGATCAGTTTCAGCTTTGTCTCACGTAATGCAAGGGTCACACATATTTCACCTCTCATCTACCTTACTGTAATATTTCTTAGCTAGTACACTCAAAGGAAACAGAGACACACAAAGTTGAACACAACAACTCAAAGCTTTTAATATCAAAACACACACATTTGGCATGACCAAATATGGCAATTGAACAAGAAAGGCCCAAAATACTACATCTCCCCCCTCCTAGAATTGTTTTTCCTAACAAATTTCAAACTTTAAAGAGCACTTCAACAAAGTTTCAATCATCACAAATCCAAGCGTTTTACTGGCTTAAGTGAATGCTTTGGGTACCGTCTAGGTGGGTCTGGTGACGAAGTGGTAGCTGCAGGCGAGGGGGACTCAGGAATAGGAGTGGGCCCTGCGTCCGAAGGTATTGGTGAGGTAGGTTCGAGCAACTTGGCAGGCGTGACATCACTAGGTACTGGTAAGACAGTTGGTGGTACAACCGAAGTTTGCGGTATCACTTCCTGCCCGGGAGGGTTTGATGTGGGCTTGGCATCACCTGCAGGTAATAGATGATCTATGTGCACATGGCACATGCGTTCCCCCACTCGTACTTGGTAGGCCAAGGGACCTATCGGCAAAATCACGGTACCATGTTGCCACTTATCCTTCCCTCTGAAGTTGCGCACAAGTACCAGATCGCCTGGAAGGAAGCCACAACTCTTGGAGCGGCCAGCATCTTGCTGTTGCTTTACTTTGGTTTGGTGCTCCTCAACATGCTGAGCCAGATTTGGGTGAAGAAGGGACAGACGAATGCGTGGTGTCCTCTTCAGGAACAACTCTGCAGGGGTGTGACCAGTGACAGTGTGGGGGATATTCCTGTACGAGAATAGAAAACTAGGCAACCGCAGCTGAAGTGATAAACCCTAGAGGACATCAAAACAAACTTTGTTATGAGTGTTAACCACCCTGGTGGACAGAACTCACACTGCCTGAACAAATGCCATGAGTACGATGTACATGTACCGAACTACTGTGTATTTGCCAACAAACCAACCACTGACCACTAGGAACACGGGTACTCGTGTTACTATAATCCATTTAAATGCAATTTATGGAGTTAACAACTAACTATTTAGTACTGTTCTGGGTTCTCTATGCTAGGTGAAAATGTTTAACATCACTTGAATGAATGTTACTTTTTTGTGGTTGTTCCAATAAAGAGTGGGGTCATGTTGTGTTCTGTTTGTGCAGTTAAAGCTCCAATTTAAAAGTGAAGTACGTACTGTAGGCTTCAAAGTAAACCAGGTATAGGTAATTTAATGTACATGATGTAACAATACTGACTGCAGGCCACAAAAATTTGTTTTCCATTACTCTGTACAATTCAGGCCAGCGGTTACAGAAGTGAAGTGGTACTTGAGGCTCTTATATTGTATCTACCAGCCAAGGCCAGGTTTGTCTCATCTTGTCCATTTTTCTTTTTTGTTGCAAAACTCCATTTCACCTGTGATAATTATTACACTTAATTAGCAACGGAGCATTGTGTAAAGCTAGCCAAAGGTATTGTGTAGCACTTGTTATTTACAAGTAAAAAGGAAAAGATAGGATCTTAAGTGTCTCGTCATTCTAGCGCTGGAGTACTAATTGGAACACGTAAACTGACTAACAATTAATGCAAATCAAGTCAAATGTTGTTTTTTTTTTTGAGGAGAAAGGAAACCGGAATACCCGGAGAAAACCTTGTGGTGCAGAGTAGAGAACCAACAAACTCAACCCACATATGGCGCCGATTCTGGGAGTCAAACCCGTGCCACTTTGGTAGGGGGCGAGTGCTCTCACTACTGCACCATCCCTGCACCCATACTTTTGCCTTTCATCTTCAAACTGCTTGATTGCAATTTCAGCAGCTCCATCACATCTGGCAATGTGCTATATGTAATGTACACCCAATACCACAAAATTGGCTTTCTTAAGAGCTTGGGTTGATAGGGTATTCCTTCTCTATGGAGACAAAACCTGTACCATATGGAGAAAGATGCTGAAAAACAACTAGATGGTGTGACACAGGCTTGGCATGACTGCAAAACATATTAGGACTAGACAGGAAACAAATTCAGAAATAATAACTTCTGTAATGATAATTATTATTAAAATTAATGGAATCGTTTAACTAGTGGAAAGCCTGGGATATGGATACTTGCACCTGCACACATTATTCTGCTATGGTCAATAATATATAGATTTAGCCTAATAGAAGCTTCACTACGGTGTGCTAATTGAAACCTATATACTAGATTTGTGATGACAATACCTGTAGTAGTACTTTAACAAATCCATAATTAATATGGCCTTGTGCAAAGGGCAATCCCATGGTACTGGTGATGAACAAACATGTGGTTGTTATGGGGGTAGTGACATTAGCTGCAGATGCATAATTATTTGATTGATGTTATGTAAGTTTGCATTTCAAATCGCTTCAAAGACCTCTATATGGAAGCATTTATCGTAACCCAAAGAGTGCTTTTGATAAAATTGTATCCTAATAACTGCCACTGTATGTCTTCTTGTAGTTGAGGTTTACACCTGTTATAACTGCTTTTGCCTTTTTGTTCACATCTTAGATTTCAAATTCTCAACTCAATTCATCTCAACTTTGGTTGTTGCTGGAATGGCTCTTTTTCAGGTAGGGCAATGTGTAACCTGTGATCAGGCATTCTTTTCTTTAGGGAGGGTGCAGAAAGTACGCCTGAAACCATAGGAAAAAAGCCAGAATCTGGATTTTGAACGTGTAACCCGACAAGTAAATTTATCATGCCCTCCTTCCCTGAGACAAAATGTGGGGAGGGAGGGTCTGATTACAGGCTAGGCGACCTGCCATGTGATCATGCTAATTCCATGCTGTACCTTGCTCATAGAGTGTTGATGCCTGATGCCCAATCCTTTGCTACATGTACCGCCTAATATCCATGCCAGTAACTTTACCAGTATGGGTGCCCAAGCATGAGCCCTTAGTGCTGCTGGATACAATGTGCCATTGTTTGGTCAGGGGCACATGCTCATGGTCATATCCAAGCCCGTTAGGGTGCTTGTGTCCTGTTGCTGCATGTGCTGATGCCTGTACACCCATACCTATGCAGACTGTACCTGTGCCTAGGTTTGCACTATGACCTTGTTTGCCATTGTCATCACGACCATATCAATGCTTTCTAGTAGCACTATCAGCTCACAAAGCGCCTTTTGCCTTGTTTGGGTGCAGGCCTCTGATTGGTGGAGGACAGAAAACAAGATAGCACCACTAAAGTCAAAGTCTAAGGATGTCTTTATTATCATAATAAGATGTAGCGGCTTCTGATTGGAGGAGAGGGAATTTAAGATGGCAGTCAGTTGGATTTAGGGTGCATGGGACAGGTCATCTTGCAGTTGCATGATGACATCATCAAATTCAGGATGGCAGATGGAAAGACAAATTGGAAATAGAATAGAAGAAAACGTTAATGGAAAAACCAGTTTTTATACAAAGGGAGATGTTTAAGGCGGCCTTGTGCCAAACCTGTCCTCGTCCTTGAAATTGCAGAGATAGTTACCATGAGGGAGGAGGATGGGGGGGGGGGGGGGGGGCTGCAAGGGTGGATTGTTGGGTTTGCTGAGGGTGGTTCGTTGAGTTTGCTGAGCGTAGATGTAGAGGACCTAGACTGTGTTAAATAGAGCATGCATTCAACAACATGGTACAAGGTCTGGTAGAGAAGTACCCTGGAGTGAGAGGTGGTGAAGGCAGCAACAAAGATGTTTGAGGTTGTGGTGGACATGATCCTCCGACAATGCACTGACGTAATGCATGCGTGTTGACCACTGTCCAAATAGGTCAGGAATGATTGTCGATCAGTGAACTCCCAGACTTTGACCAAATTTGTCCCACAT
>NC_090896.1:41175547-41185547 GCF_036669925.1 Montipora capricornis
CCTGCACACAAAGTGTGTGACAGTTTACTTCACTGTTTGTATCTTTTGGAGACTTGTAATGGGAATATCGACAAAGTTCATATTATCGCAATGTACGGCAATTAATGTTTATAATAAATATAACATCACAATAAACGTATTTTTACCTTACATGTTGTATATTGATGTTCTTGTAGCTGGAAACAGTGAATTTTAGCGATTTGACTGATTTTTCCGTGGACATTCATCACCTGAGCGTATAGTAGAGAGACAAGGGTGGAAAGGTCGATTTCAGACTGCTCCAGCACCAAGGAAATTCCCATCGTCCAAGTTTCAAATCACGCAAAAGGGAACCTGAAAGCCAGAGGTTTCCTCTCATTCCATTATATCTGTAATCAGTCCAAAACTCAAAGCGCTAGACCTGAAATAATATCAAAAAATCCAGCATTAAAAGCTCCACAGATGAATAGCCAGATCAATTTTCATGTGCTGCCTTGCAACCGTCATGCTGTTTGCTCCTCTCTTATTGGATGATGATGAAGTTATAAGAAGGGCATTGTTTCTTATCATCCAATCAGGGAGGAGCAAACAGTCACACACTTTGTTTGGGCTCCTTTCTGTTGCTATTAGGAGAATTTGGAAACTCTTGGAGATAACCTTTCATCAAACATCACTTGCATTTCCTTCCCCTGTGTGGTAACAAGAACCTGCTCTTAGTGAAGTTTTCCCATGCTGATGGAATTCAAATACCTTGCGTGGCATCAGATATAAGGGCTGGAGAATAAGCCAAGTTTTATTACTCTAGTGTTGCTTAGTTTATTCTTCCACGTTTGATTGCTGACATCTTACTCAGATTTGGAATCAAACCAAATGCTTGTCACTCTGGTACCTTGCCTTAACTTTTGAGTCTTTCCGGTTGCATGTTATTGAGCCCAGTGTTAGAATAATAATAATAATAATAATGATAATAATAATAATGATAATAATAATAATAATAATAATAATAATTATTATTATTATTATCATTATTATTATTTATTATTATTATTATTATTATTTTATTTTTTTTTTTATTACTGGGAATAGTTTTTTAGATTTGTGATTGTTTTATATACTTATAGATATATTTCTAAACAGTTTTATTCGAATTAAAAATAAAGTTATTTATATTAATACTAATCATAGCAATAAAATGTGCATATATATTTTTGTTTTTGTTTGCTTGTGTAAATGAACAATGAACTTGAACTGTTTTTTTATAATTGGAACAGAATATTTTTTTATATTGTTAATAATTTCTGTGTTAACTGACTGATTTTCAATAAAGGTTTTTCTATTCAATTATTATTATTATTATTATTATTATTATTTATTTCTCTAGGGTCCTTGGAGGGGTCTGTGGTTGCGTGTTCAGCCATTTCTGCGATATTGCTTTTGCACTTTATGAAGTGTCATCGGTGAGTCCAAATGCAGTACATATATTTGATTGCATAATAAAACTCACTAAACCATGCATTAAAGAGGTGGGTTATGGTTGCTGCACTTTTCAAGGATAAACAGTGTAGTAGAGTGCACCAGTCAAGTTATCAGTGCTTTTGATTCAAACAAAACAGGTCTTTTCCCTTGGATAATTAAAATAGCACCTGCTTCAGTGTGTTTTTTGAAAAGCGATATTCACCCAGACACTGCTTATTTAACACAACTCCAAAATGGATGGAAGTGTGCTTATTGCTATGGGAATCAATTTGCCAGCAGAAAATTCCACTAGATTCTTGAAGAATCGAGAATTGAACTCCACTTATTGGAAACGTTTCGGACTAATGTGGAATCCTGCGACAACTTGTTCATGCCAACCGTCTAGTCACCACTCTAGTGGCATGTAACATGATAACTCAATAATCATTGCAGCCCATAGCTTCTGATGGAAAATGACAATTCCAGCAAGGCTACATATTGTATAGTTAAGTTTTATACATGATGCACATGACAAGGCATATCTTCCCTGACAAAGAAGACAAATTAAATTGCCTTGCTGGCGGCTCCAATTACTTTTAATTCATTTTGATTCTGTTATTCTAGAGATCATATCATCCAGATGTATCGTGGTGAAAATACGTTTTGTCGTGATGTGTCAGTTTCTCCCAGGAAGTTGGTTGTAAGTTTTTGTTCTGTTCTTAAATCGTATCTCTTTGCTTCCTCTTGCTTGCCTGATTTCTTCTTCCTTTTTCCATCATGCACTTGCTTGGCTTAGGGTTCGAAGTTAGGGTTTGGATAGAGATTTCCAATCCAATTAACATAATTAACTTCCATTTAACATCCAATCCAATTAGCATCCCAGCACTCTGGATTGGAGTCTTGATTCACACAGTTTTATTACGTGTAATCTTAATTCCAATCACAATCCTCATTGCAATCTTCATCCAAATCTTAACCGTCATCCAATTCATAATCAAATGTGAGGTAAGGCAAGGATTACTGTATACTTGCATCACTAAAATTTACCTTAAACGTGTTACCTGCCCTTAGTGTTGTGCACTGTATTTATCTTTGACAAATTGATGTTAGCTTGTGTATTGCATGGCTCATTGAGCATCATAAAATCTTCCCATTGAATTTATTATTTCAGGGACGAAGTCTGAGGTTCTCTGGATACCAGATAGCTTACACATTAGTAGGTGAGAACATTAATATTGGTTGTGACCAGGTTAATTACTATCATGATTAGCTTGTAAGCAGAAATTCCACTTCAGAAAAAGACATAACTTTGAACCAGTATAGGGAAAAAAAAATGTGTTGATTTTTTTTAAAGAAGGTTTCAAGTGCTTTCTTTTTCGAAGAAATGGTGTAAAGTTAGGAACGTTTTCTCCATTCCACACCTTTCCACAACTTTGTTTGTAAAATAAGGCCTCAGGTTGTTCCAATTGGCTTTCTTAATGGGAACTGTTACGATGTGTATGACCCCAAGTAAGCTGTGAGTTTCACTAAGGTTGTGTAAATGCAGTGAAGAGATAGTTTCTTCTGGGGGGACTCAAGGATTGCTCAGGAAAAAAAACCAGAGTGTTCTTTTGCAGGAATTGAACCGACAACCTTCCGATTATTAGCCCGGATACCCTACTACTAAGCCATGCACAAGAAACTTAAAAGAGCTACAATAGGCTTCCCTAGGAATCCTAGCAGCCTAGCAGGACAAAATATTGTCACCTGGACCTATTGCTTAATGGCCAACATGATAGAATTGAAATGGGAACCTTTCAAGACACGTCAGGCATTTTTGCACTGACTGCAACATCATATCACCTTCTATATCCCTTTGATGTGGTCACTACTTTTTTTTTTAATGTAGTACCCGTATGTACTGAAATGCGCGTAATTACACGCATGCTTCATTTTGATATCCATCACGAATCATCCCTTTAAGTCCAGGCATATGCTATTTCTAGCAGTAGGTAAGGTATAAAGGTTGGCACTTTTTGTTGTTGTTGTTGTTGTTGTTGTTGAGTATAATTGCAATTATTGATCTTTAGTTGAGGACTGGATTATGGGAACTTTCATGTTTACTGTCTACATTCCCATATGTGGGTGATGGTGAATTTGCTGACTCTTTTCAAAACCGCCCTGTAACTAATTATGTGTGTTTCTAAACATACGTAGTCTCATTTGCTTAGAAGCCCAATACGTTAATCCAGACAGGTCAACCACATGCTGACAGACATAGCCTACAACATGGGGAACCCTCTCCCCTACTGTTCTCAAACAGTGAGTGGGTTCTTCAACATCCTACAGTGTTAACAGCCAGGGTTGTGAGACCGGGGCTTCCGTCTATAGACCCTATCCAAGGACACGTGGAAGTCCTCTCTGAATTTAGTTGAATAAAGACCATGACTGTTGGTCTGGCCATGGTTTGATCTCACGCAACCTCGCGTGTAGTAGTCTAATACTGTACCAATTTTGCTAACTGGATAGCGGTTTGCTCAGGCTGTATGAACAGAGCCCTTTCTTGTTTTTTTTTTGTTGTTTTGTTTTGTTTTTTTCTGGTATGGTATGATACTGTATCTGCTTGCTTTTTTTTTTTTTTTAATTTAAGGCTATTTTATCTTGATACTTCCACTGTGGCTTGTCTGTTTAATATTGGGATTCTTGTTCAAGTACGCCGAGCGTCTTCCTCCAGAAATCTTGGATGCATTGACAGAAGCTGGAATTGCATTCCTGTGAGGTTCAGAATTGTGTACACTTTTGCTTAATCCTTTAACCCATTTGACGAGATAGATCTACAAATGCCATTCTTGAATTATTTCCAGCCTGTAAACTTTATATTGCCAACAACAACAACGTTTGATTGTTGGGGAGGGGAGGGGGGCTGTGTCATGAAATTTAGCCAAATTCAGTGACTTTTGGGAACTGGCAACCAAATCAAGCCAAACGGAAGAAAGAACAAATTAAGGCGTACGTTGAAGGAAGGTTTGAATAAAACAGCAAATACAAAGGGAGGTAGTGATGAGCATTATTGCAGAAATTTAAAAGGGATTGCAATTGTTCAGCCTAACAGTTTTTCAACGTTTATCTCAGTTGTTTGTAACTTAAATTATGTATACTTGCCAAACATTTGTGTGTTTTTTGGCACAAAGCTTCAATTAGTGCTGTTTAAAAGTAATTTCTGGTTAACATTGAGTTGCATAGCCAGTAAGGGTCGGTAATTGGTAAAACTGTGCTAAATGAACTGTACTACCAGGACACAGGCCCCTCTAGTAAGCCCGTTATCGTCACTTGTGTTTGTGGAAGGAGCAGAACTTCCGAGACGCTGTCCGAATGGATGTATTTTTTAAGCTGGGACATGCCGTGAGGCTGCTTAAAATTGGCTTGCATCTCATTTCGTATGTTTTCATGACTCAACAACTTTAAAGTTAACAAACTATCTAAAGTTCATGCAATGTTTATATTAAAATGTTAATTCGATTTTCTTTATTCCGAAAAAGTTGCATTTTGCCTCCATGTATTTTTTATTTAACTGATTGCTATTGTGCTTCTATAAGGTTGCATGAGTACCGTTAAGTGTACAAAATTGGCAGTCACTTGTCTAATGAGATGGTGAGAGGCATGGGTCTATTCCTGAAATTACGTCACAAACTGCTTTGCATAAAGTTCTTTCAATAATATTAATAATTCGTTTATTCAAATCTCTTGCAGTTGTAATTGAATTACAGGTTGTGGTCAATCAGACAATAAAAAAAACGTACAAAATACAACTTACATGGGTATGCCGAATATGATAGAAAAAATAAATCGTAATACCACTATAAACATCCTACATTACGAATATTTTATGGTAACAGTGTTTTTCAGACGATCTGTATTCCATGGAACTTTATGTTTAGAGTGAGGTGTTAGGTCATACAGGACATTTATGGCAATTGGATTAATGAAAATGTTTATGTCCCACAAGAGTTTGCAGTCCTGATTCCCTGCAATTTCCAAGACTTGGTGCCGCCATTGGTACTTAGACCTTTTGATGTACTTTCCACAGGGAGACCAATTGATCTTGTGCGCAACATGGTTGTGGCTCTGAGTGATCACTGTTGGCCACTAACAATATGTGCCATTGTCTCTCCTTTGGTCCCGCATTGTCTTCTCTGGTGAATCACAGAGATGATATATTTTAGCTTGGATACCTCTTGTGAACAGGGCTCGCTCGATCTTGAGCGGGAAGTATAAAATTCTTTATAGATATCTTAAGATTACAATTTGTTTCACTGTTGTCTGCACCTTTAGCTATGCTGAGGAACGTCCATTGAGTACCCTGTCTCTCCAGGCATTATTTCTCTTTAAATTTCGGCAAATTGTTCACATTTGTTTCAGTACGTTTCAAGAGCTTGGGATTTCTTACTCTCATTTAAGGTTCCCGTGCCTTATCTTAGCAGTTTACTAAGTCATTGATCTACCTCCTCTTTTTCTTTTGTCTTTTTTTTTTTTTTTTTTTTTTTTTTTTTTTGGGGGCCGGGTGCTGTATCCACGGTGAGGATTTTTTTTCTTCCAGGTTCCAGCTTACAATCCCTGCTGAATACCTTACTACTACATACATATTATTGTGTTTCTTCGGCTGTCAGTAAGCAATATCTTCCATTGTTTTAGAGGGCTTTTCAAATCAGTGTCGTAAAACCAAAACCAAAGTAATTACTTTGGCCAATCAAAAAGGGCGGAGACAATCCAGTAAACCAATCCAAACTCGAAGTAATTACACGTAGCCGACATGAAGTGCAGGAAAATGTGCTCGCGCGAGCCACGATTGGTTTTGGTTTCACTTCTGATTTATTGAAAAAGTGGCGCGAGTGAAGTAATGCAAAACCAAAATAATCCACTAGTTACTTTCGACACTCAATTGAAAACCACTCTAATGAGCACTGCATGGGAGGCGGCGTGGTCCAGTGGTTTGGGCGTTAGGTTTGCATGCGGTTGCGCCGGGTTCAAATTGTGTTCTAGCCTCTGGTTTGGATTTGTTTCCGGTTGTCACGGATTCAACTCTACCTCCCTTTGTAAATGTACCTAGCTGATTGCCACCTGCCAGTTGGGGTTCTTAATCATTTTTCTGTTAAGTTTGAAGTGTTTCTTTCAGCTTATTAAAAGTGAGGTGCCAGTGAACTGTATCTTGATAGCTAAGTGCACTTCCACCATAAACACAGCATTTACATTTTTTCTGTCACCTACTCAAGCAGTTCGCAGTGCAGGCGGCGTCGTAGTTGTTTGGTTCCTGGGAGAGTACTCTGTAGAGAGTAAAGGAACTTCCGACGTTAAATAAGGTGTACCTTTACCTTTACCTTGGTAATGTGTTTACGTCTTCCGCCAGTCCCCATGAATCTTATCTGGGTCCAGGGATTGCAAGTTAGCAGTGCTTTTCAGTTTCTTGAGCAGCTTCTGTTTTGTAATCGTTGCATACTCTTTGTCTCATGATTCCACAGGCTTAGATGTCGCCATATAATCTTCAATATTTGTTCTGTTCTTTCCTGGTCGGTCATCAAGTAATAGTGCCTCGTGTCCATAAATTCTAGAACTTCGCAAGTTGGGCTGTTGGCTGGGGTTAGGGAAACGCAGCTCGTCCTGTTCACCTTTGCAGGAAACCTCTTCGTTTTCGAATCTCCTGAGTTCTTCTTTCATCTCCTCTAGTTCAATGTCGCAGAACTCCTTTTTTTTCTTCTCTAATACTGGCACTTGTCACACAAGTTTTTGTTCAGAGTCCTTGCAATCTGGATACAGTCTCCTCAAGTTGTCATAAAGCCTCTTCCAGAACCCTGTTCCTTCCGGGCAAGCCAATAGTCAGCGGCTCATCAATTCTGTTGGATGGCACCCCCACTGTGGCCACCTACATTAACCACACCAGAGGTTGTTTGGGTAAACCCGCAGATTCTTCGCACCCTTTGGCCATTTAAGGCCTGCTAGGAGCAAGGGCCCTTTCTTCGTCCACATTCACCATGGTTTATGTTGAGGATTTTCTGTAGAGATCCACACCCTAAGTCTAAGGTCAACTCAATACAATTGACCAAAACCTTGCTCTCAGTTTCCACTAAGTAGCAGTAACTGCAGGTAAACAAAACACACGAGGTGCTAGGAGGGCTTAGAAACAGCGGACACTTTCATAATCAGTTGACACAACCAGTTCTTAAATTCGAGAAGACGCTCACTGCACTATATATAAATGACCTTCCGAATGACCTTCCGAATTGCCTTACGCATTCACAACCAAGAATGTATGCTGACGATACTCTTAGTATCACCTATGCGAGCAATGATGTTGAAGAAATAGAGCGTTGTGTTAACATAGATTTAGATAGAATTTGTATATGGCTTGCAGCGAACAAACTTACACTAAACACGACTAAGACAGAATTTTTATTAATTGGGTCTAGGCAAAGACTGTCAACGCTAGAAAGGAATCCCATAATTGAAATTAACAAGTTTTCGATTAAGCAAGTTTCGACTTCAAAATCCCTAGGTGTTCACATCAATGGAAATCTTTCTGGCATAAGTGCGATTAAGCATATTGGGTATTTTCTCCCTTTTCAGATTCTACTTAACGTATACAATTCACTGGTACAGCCACACTTTGATTACTGTAATGTAGTATGGGGAAACTCTTCTAAGAACCTTTCTTGTAAATTGCAGAAATTGCAGAATCGTGCCGCTCGCGTTCTGACTTTCTCTAATTGTGACTGCAGTAATGGTGAATTATTCAAAATTTAAAGTGGTCGAAACTTGTCCATCAGCGCACAGTAAGTAAAGCAATAATGATGCATTGCATTGTAAATAACACTGCTCCAGAATATCTGACTTCGCGTTTTGTCCGTCGCTGCGATTTAAGTAGCTATAACCTTAGAGAGAATGAATACAAGCTCGCTGTTCCGCAACCCCGTACTGAATGTTATAAAAGAAGTCTTTCTTACAGCGGAAGTGTGTTATGGAACGGCTTGCCTGTGGAGGTGCGGCAATTGACATCCTCTAGTATATTTAAGGGAAATTAAGAGACATAAATTTCGCTCGACAAAAAATGATTTAATTAGCGATATTCTGTTTTTACACACGGCCTCCTTGAAAAGCAGACTTTTTCGTTTTATCCTATTATTTTAGTTTTTATCTTAGATTCTAGATTAGTTAGGAAATTAGTTTTTCCATACTTCAATGTAAATGTATACCTGAAGGAAATACCGTGTTTAAATGAAGTTACCTTACCTTACCTTACCTTACCTTACCTTACCTTACCTTACCTTACCTTACCTTACCTTACCTTACCTCACCTTACTTTCTACGAATGTAGCCCTCACCACGCAGTGTTTTGTTTTCTGTCAATCAATTTTCCAAAGGGAAACCAAAGGGTCTCAAAGGTTGAGCCGAGACATCCAAAGATGTTCAAACATCCTTTTTCATTAAATAATATCATTGGTAAGACATTTGGTATGGTTATAGAGCCGGGAAATCAGCCCGTGAAGAGATGGTGCTTTACATGTTTCGTAGTTCTTGTCTCTTTTATGAATAATTGCACTAGTTGCATAGATTGACTAGTTAACATCTTTGGTTGTCGTAAAAAGAAAGGGTTGACTTAAGTCAAAAAGTAGTTTGCAGGTTAGTGTTGAACTTGAGATTCCTGTGGAGTTATGAAAAGCACAGCGAGGGTTTCTTACCCTCTCTCAAAACCCCTGTTTTGATACTTGCTAGAATTGCTAGTTGAAGTTAGCTTGCAGTCTTGTACTCACATCTTGCGGGTTTCTTTCAGGCCCACGATCGCCACGGTTATTTTCTTGTGGCTGTTCCAGTATTTCCTTGCTTTCTTTGTCTTCTGCGACAGAGATTTCCCGAACATCACCATAACTGTGGATAACAGGTTCCATTATACCTCAATTATAATACAAAAAATATGTGCCTTATTACACGATTTAATTTGTAGTATCGTGGGATATTTTTACGAGTCTTGCTGTATTTTGGCGAATCCAAAGACCGTAGGACTAAATCATTGAATAAACTTTTTTATTATCCAACTTTTTCGCACTATATTTTTAGCAAGTGAATTGTAAACCAAGAGCGTGTGACAGACTCGTACGTGACAAGCAGGGGGCAAAGGTCAGCACCTCAAATAGTCAAACCGGTTCTCTGCTGTACAAATGTCATGGAATATTTGTATTCGTTTCGTACGTTTTCTGTAAAATGTAGTAACTAGTACAGTTGGATAATAATGACGTTTATTTAAATCTTCCTCCTCATGATCATCTTCTTCATCATTATCATCCATATCTTGAGCCCATCACCTTTGTCATCATTCAGCATTTTCTCAACCTCATCATGGCCTTTATCATCATCATTGACATCGACGATAATCCTTATCATCATTAACAGGGAGCTTAAGCACGCGCGTTTTTGAGACTGCGGACGGCAACCGGAAGTGAAAATTTCGCTCGCCAGGATAGCGGTCTCCCCCGGCTTTTTAAACTTAGGGTTTCTAATAATGAAAAGATACTTAGCGATATAAATGTGATTGTGTCAA
>NC_090896.1:41190547-41193047 GCF_036669925.1 Montipora capricornis
CTGGATTATTTCTCAAACGCTCCAGGAAGTTCCGTTTTCTATGTTTAAAAGCATAGAACAATCATGGTAATTCATTTTGATTCCAATAGAAGTGCATTTTACAAAGTTTGGGCCCTGGAAATTGGTTGCTATGATTGCAAAATGTCAATCATTGTCACACTATGGAATGATCTCTACTGAATTAAATCCCTGAAATAAAAAATAATAATTTTGTGACAGAAAGGCCACCTTTTCGTGTACATCGGTCTATGCAGGCTTACGAACAAATTGTTGACTAGTTCACATAACGAGATTTTTTCTGCGAAGACTGAGAGGATGAACAATAATTAAATTCTTTTGCTTAGTGAAGGCCTTCAGATGATGAGGATCTTGATGAAATTGATGATCGGTTGGATTGAGGTTGGAGGTTGGATGGTAGTGGTCGATATTGATAATGATGTTACATCCAAAGACATTTGTCGGGTTTCATAACCATTCCCGTCTATTAACTATGATTTTCTTGACTCTAACCGTCGGTCGAGAACAGATCTCGCAAAATGAGGCCTCAAACAGCTCGGAACGACCAAAACAACATAACACAGGACTCAGTTGACACTTTGTTTAATCTTTAATCTTTTAATCGCAACCGCCGTAATGTATTTATCCTTCTATAGAACGATAACAACAACAGCATTAGAGGGTGGTCCACCTGTGATTAAACCACACTCATTGTTAAAAAATCCATTTAATACGATTTTATTTTGCATAATGTCGAAAATGGTGATAATGACAACAGCTATTGTCATAATGATGGCGATGATGGTTTATGGTAAAGATGATGGCAGAGTTTTTTTTTTTTTACCTACAGAAAGGGCTGCGCTACTTGTGGATGCGAGACCAGTCTTGACTTGCAATGAGAGGTTGCAAGAGTATGCGCAAAGCAAGGGAATGATAACTGACTGCAAATCTTCATGCGATATTTTATTTGAAAAGTTGAACTCAATACGGATATTGTATCGTGCTTATGAAACATAACTGCTAATTTAAGTTGTAACCTAAATTAACTTTATTGCTTCAACAACAATGTAACACCAAGACAGCCAACCAAGGAAGGCCAGAAATGAATGTGGCCACGAAGGGCTTTCGGGGATCTAAAAGGTTAACAGTAACATTGCCCTCTTGACAACTCTTGGAAAATCAAGTTGTGACATGTTAGGGTTGTTCTGTTGATCTTTGTTGTTCTTACAATAGGGCAACCGTAAACGTCACAATTATTTAAGATGGTGGCGTCTGGGAAATTTGTAACCAAAAGTAGGGGATTCTAAAACTGTTGTGTACAAATCCTTTCATTGAAAAAAATTAAAATCAAATTTGTCTGTAGAGGTCATTTCGTGTGATTAAAATTATTTTTTGTTGGAGTGGAGGTTTGTTGTATACTATTTTGCTTCAATAACATGTTTCATTGACCAGTTAAAGTCTCTAAGAGAAGTTGTCAATTAAGTATATGTTTGCATAGTTCTTGGTGGAAGTCATCCTGTGAAGAGACTTCGTCAAATATGTGCTGGAACGATGCAAGAGATTAATTTAACTCTTTTTTCTGCTTTATGATGTGTTATGTACCAATACGATCCAAGGATGCACTCAGTGACACATCCATTCGTTTCTGCAATCATTGCTAATTATTTGTAAATTAATTCATGCACTAAGCCCCTGATTGCCACAATATGCATGAACGCTATCTTTAATTCTGATATTGAACTTATCGAATAATCTATTTTTGCTTCTTGTGGCCTGATGCACTATACGTCTTTTTTGAGATATCAGAGTACTGTAAACTCCATGCCCTATTTTTTCGAAATGCGTTGTGGATTCTTTGTCGTCCCAAAGAGTTTTTGAACCTGGGTTGTAAGACGAAGAGACCTCCATAAGTTTAAGCATAATTCCGCCTTTTCTGTTTTTCATGTTTCATCATTGTGACTTAAGGATGGGTATGAATGATTAATCTTGTAAGTGAACCACCAACGTTCTGAGGTTCTAACTGACTATATACTCGTTAAGGTTTCACTGGGGAAGAACCTATGTCTGCCCTTGAGATATGTGAATTTCATTTATTATTTTTTTTAAGTTATAAAGTTACATTTTTAAAATTAAAAAAAAAAAAAACAGAAATATGTTTCTGGAGACGTCCCCATAGGAAGAAGGCACAGTCGATGCTACACTTTCTTCTCTTTTTTTTTTTTAATTTCGGAGCTGAGGCTGAACATGGAAAATTACATGGTATTCTATTTAAATAAATTGGTTCTGACGTTGCCAGGAAACCTATGAAAGTACATTTTTAGCTGTGATGTGGTATCAAACCCTTTTTCATATTCACGTGCGACTCACTATGATGGTGTGTAGAAGACGCGGTAACTCTTGCTAAATTTCGCCTAACATTTACTTTTCCTTCAAAATTCTTGCCTCGTCCTCATCTCTTCCTTTCCCCCTCTTAGAGGGTCTTTGTAGGCTCTTTCTGTGTATT
>NC_090896.1:41198047-41218047 GCF_036669925.1 Montipora capricornis
ATGATGAACATGGAAAAATCACTCGCGATCAGCGCAAAGTTAACATTCTCGATTTCCAGTGCCAATGCTAATTCAATTACACAAAGGTGGCATTTTCCCACGACTGAAACCAACAACCCTGTCATTTTTCGTGGAAAATAAATTTTGTTTGCAGATCGAGGCAGGAACAGTTGATAACATACAAGTTGAGGTAAGTTCTGCTAATAATTCGATCTTGATGTATTTTGCTTAAGTTATTCCAGAGTTATTATTTCGGCCTTATTGACAAATCCACGGAGTTTCCTTTTTAATTTAATTCCTGGTGAATGTACAATGAAAAAGATAATGAAATTCGTGTGCGATGGATGTAACCTGTTCACTGCCCAGTTAAGTTAGCTTCACTGCATTGTCTCTTTTGTGCAGCTTCTACGTAATAATCTTGAATCAATTTCGGTGTGTTGTAAGATATTCACTTTATGATTTTCACTTTTGGGAGACTTAGGTATATCCGATATGACTTTCAACACTTTCAGCGTGTCTATTATGGCAAAATGTGGATTTTCAAAGTTTGTTGGCGATTCTTGTGGCCATGGAACTTCATCGGCCGATACACAGTGTATCATTTTAGCAGAGTGCAAAAAAGACATAAAGCCACATCTCAGGGGTTTCAATGTGATTGATTCCTCCCTCAAGAGTGAGATGCAATTGATCTTCGCCAGAGCAGGTATTGCACCTTATGCATTTCGCCAAATGTATTTGTATTTGATGTTAACATAAAAGTTACACTACCAGTTATTTATGTTAACTGATAACAAATGTGAGTGTTTGAGACAAGGCTTCCACATTTAATTCCTTAGCCTGTGCCAGGCATCCGGTTTATAGTTAGAGATCAGCAGCGCGAAAACGGCAAGAGGAGTATGAGAAGACGAGGCAGACTTCTCTCGGCCTATGCTATCCTCTTTCGCTCACCGGTTTTCGAGCTGCTTGCGACCTCTCAAACGCCTGGAACAGGGTAAATTCAAGATTGCCTGTGGATTGCCCGGGAGAAAAGGTTGGGGGCCGGTGTTCGACGTCTGGCATGAGGATGTAAATCGCAGAATTTGGTATCAAGGCTCAGGGACAATATTCAAATCGCCTTCAAGGTAGCGTTTAAGGTGAAGACATCAAACGTATTGTCATACTGTGGTAGTGGTCTAGACCAATCAGGCATAAAATTTTTCGTAAAAGCGACGCCACTTCTAAATGAGACTTCCCCCCACACATACACTCACCCACACACACCCGCGCGCCTGTGATTTATATCCGCTTTCCTCAGCTCTTGGCTCCTCGTGGAGGAGCCTGCCCTGCCCGCATGGCAGTTCTCCAACCGGAGACCCGTTATGTTGGTAGCCCTATCATCTTCCTGGTGTTATCATTAACAACCGTTCAAGACGAAGGTTGGTTTCGTCCTTTGTCTTCCAATTTCCTCTTCAACCGTTTTCTGTTCCCATCTCTATCTTACTCAGTTCTTTATTCCTTATCTGGTTAAAGAACCTCGCAAATCTTGACAGCAACAACGGCTTGTATGGAGTGCTATATTTTACTGCTTGCACGCACACATGTTATATTGGACTCTCTTCTCTGGCACATGGGTTTAAATAACTCCATATTTAGGGCAAGGACGGGATTAAATATAGACTAGACGGAATACATTTTATAAATTATTATTAAAGTTTTTGTGATTGAAATTCTGATAATTTTGCGCCATTTTTTAACCTGGTGTCGACATATTTTCCACAGGTCTATTTGAGTTGACTGCGGAGCATGAGTACATTACTATCTGCCCTCGACATCGGGAAAGCTACGGGATACGTTGGACATGCGGAAAGACTCGCTGTTCCATTCACAGAGAATTTAGTGGCTACACAGCACAACCACCTAAAGGAAATCGTGGAGTTAACTTGTTTCAGGCGAAAACCCTTTTTTCTGAAACCGGAAAAGTTATTCCTGTTGGCTCGTGTAAGTTCCTCTGTTTTGAAGTTGATTCATCAAGTTGGGTAAATTAATGCCCAAGGGCGCTAATACGGGCGCCAATTTGAACGGATGCACCTCTGAGACAGAAGAACATGCTGTTGGAATGACGACGCGTGATGGAATAAGTCGTTTATATTAATTCTATTAGTATACGGCCGCTTATTGGAATTGATACTTTAAGTGAAATAGAGATGCGTATTGCAATAGAAACGAGTAACGGCATACAGAAGAGCGTTGGAATAGGGGCGCGTATTAAAACGATGACACTAAATAGAATTGAGTGCCAAAATCAATACTTATTTTTTTTAAATTAAACTTCTAGCAATATGCCCTATGTGTAGACAAAAAATTAGCAGCATGGCAGGAGTTGCCAAACAAGAAGAAGAAATCGACAACCAACGGGTGTCTGACGGTGAGGTAGAAAAAGATGTATTCCGAGAAGAGGAAGAATCGGGACATGAAGAGAATGACCCGGAGAAGCCTTGTGTTTTCGCTGATGACACGTCTCCTTTCAAACAAGAAATGGATGAAAAGGCCTTGGCGAAAAGTTCCTGGTTAGAAGAGCCATTAAGTGAAGACCAACAAAGCACAGTAAGCCACTTTCTATACTTTATCTTCACCGGTTGCATACTAAATTCAGATTTCAGATTTGTATCATTTTGCAATATTACATATTTTTACACCGTCTAAATTATATGATTATACAGCTAGACACGGTTGTTTTACTAGAAAATACACCACTTATGAAATTCTTACGAAACTACATCCAGGATCCGTACCCTCACTAGTGAGGATATTGATAACGTCATTTCCGGCTTTTTCACGGTTGTTTGTTGCTTGTGCATGGAAAACAATTCAAGTTAAGCGCCTGGGGAGAGGTCCTAACCATCAGTAAGATACCGCCCGTCAGTAAAATTGACCAATCATCGCGTGCGTACTATGTGACACCACATACTACATCTTCACTTGTTGGTTATTTGCAGATTATGTCCCTTGAGGAAACAGACATTAGTTTAACCCCGCAAAGCAGTGCTGCTTTACATCGAGAAAGTTTGATGGCAGATGCATTGAGGTCACATGTCAAAAGCTACAGAAAAATGAAACTCAATGATTTCCTTGATTTTCCTGTGGCCTATCGGCAATCAGTGAAGTAGATATGGATTTATCTTCCGCTTCAGAGCGTACCAGGAGACGATATATTGCTGAAACTCGTGAAGTTGTAGTGGCTGTTCTCAAAACGTTGTCGCAGAGTCATGCCGCGGACTTGTGGGACGCACTGAGAACCTCAGACAAGATGTGCGAAGTCTTTAACCTCCCCAAACTCGAATTTGATGAGAAGAAAGCTTCCAGCGGAAGTAATGAGAAGTATATCAAAGCTCTTGCGGAGACATACGACAATGCATCCAGCAGAAATATCAAAAGACAAGTACTTTCTATCATAGCAGACCTGACCACCTATGAAGAAATCCGTAAATTTCTGCCAGGTTTAACGAAATATATGTTCTGTGAAGCACGAAAGCATCGATTGACGTGTGGACGTGGAGTTCCTGTGGTACAAAAGGCTGGAGTACGCACTAGAGTTGACATCAATCAGTTGGATCATTTTGTTAACTTCATAACTAGTCCCTACATTGTACAGGACCTGCCATTTGGCGAACGGTTCTTGAAGTTATCTTCTGGAGAGGTAATTCACACCCCTAACGTCATTAGGGTGTCAGTTAATGAGAGAATTATCGACCAGTATTTGCAATATTGTCAAGAAGGTGAAGCGACTCCACTCAGCAAGGGTACTCTTCGCCGTGTCCTGTCTGCTTGCAGTGCATCAGTAAGAAAATCCCTCCAAGGGCTAGACTACTTTATTTCAGAAGGAGGCAAGGCCTTCGACGATTTGCTGAAGTTGGTGGACAAGCTAATCGATTTTGGGATCCCATCAAATGTTGCTCAGGATCTTCAAAGAGGGCTTAAGTCAGGAAAGAGCTATCTTAAAAGTGATTTTAAGGTAAGGACAGTGATGACATGCTGAGGGGTTTGCATTCAGACCCTTCGTAAGGTGGGGGCCCCAAGCTCTTTCCTGTAAATAGCCTGAAAACACTTTCGCCGGCAATAAGGGAGCTTGGGGTCCGCTTTCATATGTCCGCGGAAACAGTGTCAGAATTAACTTGTAGTGAACGTTAAGGCGATCGTTATGTTGTAGAATGTTAGTTACCGCATACAAAACGCATGCTTGCTTCTGGTGCGCTGTTAACACCGACTAAATGGTACACTTAGCATGGAACACTGTAATTTTGGGTTAACGTAACGCGAACGAAAAGAATACATCTGTAAATTTCTAACAGACGTAGCATATATGCTGCAGTACCAAGAGTTAGATCTTGTGAAGATAGCTAATAACGTATCTACTCTGGAAAAAAAATAGCAGTTCTCAGAGCAAGTGTTGAACCAATAGCCTTAAACTAACAGGTCCAGGCTCTGAGGGCTTTTTTAAATAGCAATTTGTTGTTTTTCTGCAATCAGGTCAACGTCACCAGCTCGCGTGTTCCAGACCACTGCAGTAAATATTCCCTAAATGATCCCACAGATTCAAGTTTCCGAGGCAATTGCGACCACACCCATGATCTTCTCTGTGAGCGATGCGAAGGACTGAAAACTGTGCTATCTGGTATCCAGGCGGCAATTTTAAATAGTCCCTTTGAATCAGAAAACGAAAAAGACGATGCACTTCACGTGTTCCAAGAAGCCGTAACAGCTATCGAGAGCTGGAAAGCTCATCAACTGCGAGTTGTGAACCAGGATAAAGCACGTAGCGATGTAATCGACTGCCTGAGTGAAACAAACGTCTTGCTCATCCAAAACTGGGCAATGAAATTTCTCCCTCGGCTGTACCGTGAGTCACAGGGCGAATGGTTTGGAAAAAGAGGCATTTCCTGGCATATTACAGTCGCTTTAAGAAAGAAAAGTGGTGAGATTGAGACACAAGCATTCATCCACATAGTTAAACGTTGTGCCCAAGACAGTGCCTGCGTGACGACACTCATGGAACATGTTCTCACAACATTAAAGAGGGAGAACCCAGAAATAGAAAATGCATTTTTCCGTCAAGATAACGCTGGATGTTATCATTCTGCCAATACTGTTCTGGCTTGTAAGAACATCAGCAAGCGAAGTGGGATTTCCATTCGTCGCATGGACTTTTCTGACCCACAAGGAGGCAAAGGTCCATGTGACCGGTTTGCTGCCACAATGAAGAATCATGTGCGCTCTTACGTAAACGAAGGTCATGACGTAGTTACCCCTGAGCAGTTCCAGGAGGCACTGCTCTCGCATGGAGGAATTTCTGGCGCTAGAATTGCTTTGCTGCCTGATCCAGTTTGCGACAAACTTAACGCTAAGTGGCCAGGCATCAGTAAAGTGAACAATTTTGAGTTCTCATGTGAGGGGTTAAAAGTGTGGAGGGCATACCAAGTTGGTGAAGGAAAACTACTCCCGTGGTCTAAATTCGAAGGTAAAAATCGTAACTTTTAATTGTAGGGACTAGAGCGTGAGATTGGTATACATGAAAAGACACTAAACCTCAGGACAGCTCCCTACATGTAAGACAATGCAAGTTACCTTTTGTTCTATCACGGTGCTGGAAAAAATAATTCGTGCAATGATTGGAAAGTAACCGTAAATGGTGCATACAGGTTATATCGAACTAACATCCCACCGATAAGCCAATGGGATAAAGCCAATTTTGACGGCTCTTTTCTTTTCCTTTAAGGTATTGATGGTTCTATCACAGTTGTAACGGATGTGGTGTTTTCCGATGGTGGATTCCGTCCAGTGAAGCCACGAAAGGCAACTGAGAAATGTCAGTCATCCTGCAAGAGTGGAAAAAGCACTAGCCTCGCAGAGGAGCGAAGCGATAACGATGACGAAAACGAGAGATCAGGTGCTGAAGTTGAAAACGGAAGTGAAAAATTGTTTGCCTGCCCAAACGAAGGTTGTATTAAAACCTATCAACGCTTTGGTTCAATGGTTAACCACACGCTTTACGGTCAATGTGTGTTTCAGGCTGAGAGAGAGTCCCTTATTGATACAGCGAAGGTCCTGTACTGCAGAAAGCTCCTAGGTGAAAACAGTGCCCTCACGCCAACTACGGAAACAGCGGCAGCAAAGTCTTCGTTACCATCGCCACACAATGCACTGGATAAGGGCTGGGCGTTGAGATCAACCAAAACGTCCAAACCTTTCAGTGAGAAGCAGAGGCGTTTCCGCGAGGAAAAGTTCACAATCGGTGAGACGACAGGGAGAAAACTTGACCCCGTGACAGTAGCTCGACAAATGAGAGTGGCCAGGGGCAGCGATGGGCAGCGGCAGTTTACCCCTGAAGAACTACTGACTGCCAACCAGATTCAAGGCTTTTTTTCCCGCCGCGCAAAATCTAAGAATCAAACAGTGATTGAAGTTGAAGATGATTTCGTGGCAGCTGAAGTTGAAGATGCCATGGCAAGCGTGCGTAATGAAGTGATAAACCAAACGCAACCGATTCATCCAGTCACCTTTGACGGCTACAATCTTTGTGATCTTGTTGCTACAGGGAGGCTGTGTAAGCTTACAGTATCCGTTTTACGAGACATTTGTTGCCATTTTGAACCAGAGATGAGTTCAAAATCACAGCAATTGCCACGCCGAAAAGCACCATATGTGGAGATATTGGAGAAACATGTCCGAGCTTGTTCTTGTTTTGACACGCTACCTGCCAGCTGACCATTTCAATTGTGTCGCATACCTTGTTTAGTTTACCGCCAACCGTCCGTACTTCCAGTAGGATTATGCTATGCGAGAGGTTGCAACGACGGTCTTCCGATTCCTGGTGTACTAGCTTTAAGAATTCACATGATCATCCCTCTGAACGGGATATGTGGTACATGGGTTTTTACTGTATAAACGTTTCTTTAATACAGTGTTTCATTGTCACAGTAAGGGTCGAGAAACTATATTTTCTTACAACACCCTTAACGCTAGAGTCCAGTTTTAAATTTTTGTGCAGCGCCCATGCAGGTTTCATCATGGCACAGCTTAAAACACTATCAAATAGACGGGGCTCCCAAGGGAAACAGCAATACACTAATAAAAGACGGACCATGTCATCTTTGGGGACCGTCTTGTATTTTCTGAGAAAAAGTTGTTTTTGGCAAAAGTTATTTTTTGACCGTAAGTTCAGGAAAGCTTTTTCAGCATTTATTCCAAGATCCCAACAGCAGCAAGCTAGGGTCAGGAAATGTTAATTTTCTTTGGCTCGTTTTACTTCCCTCCTCCTGTCCATTGCGGAAAATTACACCACTCGACCCCCCTCCCCCCACCCCCCCTCTCCTCTCCCCCAATGATAAAATAATGTTATCCTCTGGTTGTTCGTTTCAAGTGCTGGTTGATAATCAGTAGTGCCGGTGGGACAAGTCTTTTTACAACCTAAATGAACACCAAACTTCAATTGTGCTTCAGAACAATTATCGATGTGCACAAGATGAGTGAAGACTTGAGCTAACTCAAATAATGTAGATAGATTCATGAACTGCGTTCAATCAATACGCGACAAAGAAGTAAGTGTACCTAATTGAGAGTGTTTGTTTACTTTAGGCCGAGATTATTGACATCGTACGCATTGAATTAGAATTTAGACATTCAACTGTACATGACCTCGAGACATATTTCGCTGTTTTGCTACCTCAATACGGATATAGTTTCGCCAGCTTAAAGATAGCGCGTACCGGGCGTATTTGAGATATGAAATTTTTACAGGAGCGCGGTTCGATCGTTCCCCTTCTAAATAAGATTTGTTTCAATGGTTTGTTTATTTACATTAGTGAAAGCAGAACCTCTTCGATAAATCACTCGAAGGATATTGCAAGTACAAATAAAGTAGTAAAGTCAGTAAATGGCTGTTTCGAAGGGAAATATGCTAACATTTGGACACGATTATCATGTTAAACTTTACATATTTTCCTTTGCACAAAGGTCATACTTGTTTAATATTTTTCTCTCGTGCTGAAGAAGTTGCCCATTTTTTTATTTCTCCTGGTAAATCTGCTATGACAGTTTTACATCCAGGTTAAATAGTTCACTGTTAATCGACATAACATGGGAGATATCGGCCTTTCGATTTACAGTATATTTATGTGTCTCAAAAGTATCCTGGAAGTACACTACAACTTTTCACTCGAACATGACCAAAACTTTTTATTTCAAAGACGTATTTCACACAGATCGTGAGTAGGAAGATAGCTCTTAAAGGCGATATTAATGGATTTTGGTTAAAGATTATGGTAAGCTGGAAGGGAGGATGATAAGAAGTCGTGTGATCCGCCATATTGGCTCCCCTTCGGAACCGACAGAAACCGGCCATGTTCAGAACTCCCAAAATAAAATGTACCAGAACTTTGAAACATCCATTTCGTAGTTAGGACCCCAAAGCAAGACTACATGCAAAATTTCAGCCAAATCTGTGAGGTACCGTGGCCGCGACCTTTTAATATTACTCGAATCTTACAGAGTATGACTCTTAAATTTGTCATCAGAAAATTCATCCATAAAACAGCATGAGACAGAATAAATAATCAGAAAGAAAGAATAAAACAAATTCATGAATATCGGTAAGAATTAGAAAAGTCCATTCATCACACAATCAAAAGAAAAAGCAACATCACAAAAAAAAAAGTTAAGCATATCTCTGATTAATAATAATAATAATAATAATAATAATAATAATAATAATAATAATAATAATAATAATAATAATAATAATAATAATAATAATAATAATAATAATAATATTTGTGTCTTGAGAATGCATAAGATCAATGGAAAGCTTGTATTCTTTGTAGGGAATGTGAAGAGGAGTTGAAAGATCATACTCCGAGCTAGAACAAACACAGGAATTGAAGAAAAAGGGGTGCTATCAAGGCTACGCTATCAAGGCTACGCAACCTAATCTCATCCAAGACCAAGCTTCAACTGTACCTAACAGCAATTCTCCCTCATCTGACGTATTGTCAGATCGTATGGCATTTTGTTAAACAATCTGAGAGGCGAAAACTGGAGAGACTGCAAGAACGCACTCTAAGAGTAATTTACAACACTTATGACGATCATCTACACTGTGCAAAGCTGCCCTCTCTCTACAACAGGCGGCTTCAAGACATTGTAACTTTAATGTATAAAGTTAGAAATGGCTTGGCGCCTGATTACATAGTTGAACTTTTTAATACTGCCAACAAAGGTTACTCCTTGAGAAATGCTGACCTTGAAATACCTTGCTACCCTACAGTAAGAAACGGAAAACATTCGATCAGATATCAGGGTCAATATCTTTTGTCCAGACTACCCTTAAGCGATAGACAGCGACAGTCACTGGACAATTTTAGAAAAAACATTAGGGCACTTGCATCAAATGCAATTTATGCACCACCTAGCCAGCTTCGCAATGAAATCTAATCTTATTTTATCTCTCTTTGTCCAGTGACTGCCGAATTGTTTAGCTGATACCAAGTAATTATAGACTTGTCAATATTTTAGATTAGTCGAGACTAAGTAATTATAAACTTGTAAATATTTAGATTTTCTCTAAATCAAGCAATTTTAAATTTGTAAATATTTTGGAGTGTTGGCTTTTTTAAATTTATTTTTATTTTATTTTATTTTTCTTTAATTTTCTATGTGGAAAGTTGAAATTCTTTTAGTGTCCACAATTAGCGTATATTTAGCTAAATACTTTGACACTTAAAGTTCATTCATTCATTTATTCCTGATGTTGTACTAGGTGTACACACTAGCATCATGCATGCATACGACAAGTGGTCTCCAGAAAAGTATGCAGAGTAAAGAAACAACAAGAACGGGGATTAGATCTAGCATGCATTGTGCCACAATGCAGAAGAAACCAGCCCTCATCTACTATGTGGCTGCTCTGCTATAGCTCAAACAATCCATAAGTCGAGGCATGATAAAATCTTAACAGCGCTATACCACTTCCTATTATCATTATACAGCATGGAAAACGATGACTCCAAAGCCTAGTATAAACAAGCTATCCCCAAAAGAAGTATTGAAAATGACCAAGCGCTATCTAGAACAAATACTCTGGGATACAGCCATCCACATAGATAAAACACCAGAGAATGGAGCAATAAGCCATATATGACCCTCTACGATAAGAAAAACAAGAAGATCATACTTAAGGAAGGAACTGTGTGCAACGTAGCACAAATCAACGACAGGGATGAGTATAAGAAGAGAAAGTACCTGGACCTACGACTAGGATTACGCAAGGTTTACCCTGACTACGAGATCAAGTAAATCAAATATAATGTTTAACTTCCTGGGAGATTTCAACAACACCCTAGAGAAAGGACTTTCTGACCTAACCCACAAGAACGAAACCAACAAACTGGTAACCAACTGCCAGAAATTGATCATCACACAAAACTGTGCAGTCATCAAGAAACTCTACAGTTTGGTTTCAAAAATTGTAAATGGAAAGATATTAATAAAATCTATAATAATAATAATAATAATAATAATAATAATAAAAGAAGAAGAAGAAGAAGAAGAAGAATAACATCCTGCTACCCCTCAACGACGACAGAAGGATGGTCAAAGAAGGTTGTTTGAGCGTTACATTAGGAGTGTATCAGAGGATACAGAAAGAGACTGGTAGATCTGTGAAGAGACCGTAACACCAAGGAAAGAGCTCAAAGCTCAAAGAAGTTACCAATCAGAGATTGGCTTATCAAGTACGCCAGATTGAAACCAAGAAGTGGCGAGAGACTGTGGAACCAGGGGAAATAGCTCTGAGAGAAAAAAAATAATATTAAGAAAATGAAACTACAAAGCATATTGCCACAGACTTACCAGATTATGAAAAATCATCTGTTACCCAAGAAGAACACCGAGAGAATCCTCTGCGAAAGGATTCTGGAAGTCTTGAACAGGGAGTAGAATTACCATCAATGAAGTCAAGTGATTAAGTATAGCTGAAAGCAAAGTTAATGAAGCTCTCAGGAGGATTCAAACCCAAAACATCACTGAGCTGAATTCTTTAGTGTACGTATCTGTCACTACAAAAAGAATTACAGCGCACTCGTGCGCACTCAAGACGAGTGCGCTGTCCTGGAAATAGGAACAGAGTATATCTACCAGACGACTATCACATCAGGAAAGTAAAAGAGGAGGCTCTAAATACCGGTCATCACTTATTTCCATCCCTCAAACTGACATTTCCCTTTTTATTCAACTTATACGACGTACAGTCTACTTTAGACTTCAAATCTACTTCAACGAAACAAAGATTTTAAACAAGCTGAGAAGATTCACAATAGGCGAGGCAAAGAGTTGAACCAGGATCGATGGCTTCATCTTGCAGTTTCCGATATCCACTAGACTAACGAGACAACAGCCCGGAAAATCGAAAATCGAAAATCGAATGTCCAATGTCAGTTTGAGGGATGGAAATTAGTGTTGACCCTAAATACCTTGGCATTTTACAATTGGACCAGCCGGACTCTTAACACCAGCATAAAGGGCAAAATAACATCGGAGTATGTCAGAAGAGTTAAAAAGTTGGATAGATCCAAACTGACCTCGATACGAACGCACTGCAATGCCAACACCACGGTGTAAGAGGTAGCAGCAAAGTGCGGGGTAAGTCATGCACAAGCAATAGCTGAAAGAGTAATAGAGTGGTCTCGCGAAAACAGGGTTCAACCAAACGCCGATAAGTGCAAAGAACTCAGGATCTTCTTTGCCAAGGGGAAAAGAGTCTTTGATCCTCTCATCACAGAAGGGAAGAAGATAGAGTTAGTTACTAGTGCAAAGCTACTTGGCCTTATAATAGCGAATGATCTAACATGGAATGACCATGTAACTGAGATAACCAAAAAGGCCCGTAAGAGACTCTATTTTCTAACTCAGTTAAAAAGAGAGGGAGTTCCGAAACAAGATCTAGCACTGTTTTATGTATCGTGCGAGAGGTCTGTTGTAGATTACGCAGCATGTCTTTTTCAAGGGTCTCCCCAAGTCCGTAAAGAACGAGCTGACAGGGCTCGAGAAAAGAGCAATGTCAATAATAACCTCGGGAAAGTGCAACTTAGCTTGGCAATAAAGGTGGGGGTAACACCCATTTTAGAGCAACATTACGTACTATGTAGCAAGATTTTTGATAACATTGTCAGTGTCCCAAATCATAAACTGGATGCGCTCCTTCCTGCAGTCTATGACAACTCGCGCTATAATCTAAGACGACAGCGCAATTTTAATATGCCAAAGCTTTGTACGAACAGAACAAGTAATACTTTTATATATGCGATGTCGAAATAGTCTGGGTTGTAGTTTTATCCCACTTACATTCATATATATATTTTTTTCAACGCAAATACATGATATAGAATTTTTAATATTAGCCTATAATTAGTTTTTAACTTCTTCTCCTAATGTCTTATACGTTTAAAATTAACATACTTAAGTAAGATTCCATTCCAATTGGAACGTAACCTATATCTACCCTCATTCTTAATATTAATAAGTTCTGTTATATACCCTGGAGCAAAACCCTTAATAGCCTTATATACTAAAAGTAAAATTTTAAATTCTATTCCTGAATGTAACAGGCAGCCAGTACTTAGATTCGTTATATATTAATCTGGCTGCAACGTTTTGGACCCTTTGAATTTTATGTATTTGATAGGCTGGTAGGCCAAAACGAAGGCTATTGCAATAGTCTATACGACCACTAACAAAAGCATGAATCAGCTTCTCAGCAGATGCTCTAGACAAGTACTTTCTAATTTTCCTAAAGTTATACAAGTAGTAGAATGCTAATGAACAAGTCTTTTTTTTTTTTTTTTTTTTTCTTTTTCTTTTTTTTTTAATAATTATTATTATTTTTAACAACATAAAACATAATACACTACTTAACAAACTTAAAAGAAGAAAAACGTTACAAACAGATTACAATATTACTTCACAGTGATCGATAAGTGGGTACCTATTACTTCTCAAAAGGGGGGGAGGCAAAACGGATTAGATAACAAATTACCTGACAATAGCCAGAAAAAAAAATAACAGAGGGGCGAAAAAAGGAGAAAAACATTCAGACAGTCACAGCGACTGAATTATTTTGTGCCACTTATTTTCAAATGCTTTTTGCCTTCCTATTGTGACTGAGATCTGTTTTTCTAACTGTAAATTACTTTTAATCTGATAAAGGTATTCTAATATCGAAGGCTTAGTATTGTTGAACTTACATCTAAAAATATAGTACCTAGCTAAAAGTAAACAGTGGTTAACTAAAATTCCACCTTTTTCCTCAACAAGACCCATGAACAAGTCTTGTTGACATGTGAGTTCATTGACAATGTGGAATCAAACCACACTCCCAAGTTCCTAACAGATGACGTAGGTGTTATTTCAAACTGACCAATAGTAATGTTGTTAAGTTGAACTTTGGCGAGCTGTTGTTTGGTGCCAATCACAACAAACTCAGTTTTGTAATCGTTAAGAAGAAGTTTATCAGTAGTCATCCACAATCTGATATCATTAACACATCTTTCCACGGCCGCAACAGCTTCGTCTTGACCAGTCTCATCATTAGGACTAAACGAGACATAGAGCTGTGTATCGTCCGCATGGCAATGTACCGTTGGTAGGTGATGTTTAACTACATCAAATAGTTTACTAGCATAAACAGTAAAGAGCAGCGGACCGAGACACGAACCTTGAAGTACTCCAAAGTTCAACTTAAAGCTACTAGATTGTGTTGTATTGATTAAGATACGCTGGCATCTTTCGTCAAGATACGAACGCAACCATTCAATTACTGTTCCAGATACTGCAAATTTAGAGCTGAGTCGCTTCAACAAGATGTCATGGTCAACTGTATTGAAAGCAGAACTCAGGTCTAACAAAATTAATAAAGTAAGATGTTGCTTATTCATATTCAATAGGATATCATTTTTAACTCTTAATAAAGATGTTTCAGTGCTGAAGTATCGTCTGTATGATGACTGATAAGGCGGATACAGATTATTAGTGCACACATGCTTTTGAACCTGTTTAAAAACAGCCCGCTCAGTTAACTTTGACGTAAATGGTAAGTTGCAGACAGGACGAAAATTTTTGAATTGACAATCCAGGCCAGGCTTCTTCAGAAGTGGTAATACCAAGGCTTCCTTCCATGCTTTTGGGAATTCACCAGATTGTAAAGGTGTTAATTAGCGTAGTGACAACAGGAAGCAGAACATCACATTGATTAAACAGGAAGCAGAACATCACATTGATTAACCAGCCAAGATGGCATAAGATCCAATAAACATGACCTTAGTGAGGACTGCTGCATTATCAACTTCACGTCATTCTCTGTAAGTTTATCAAATTCACGTATATAGTGAACCGTAGGAGCCACATGAGGTATCGACGTCTCATGTTCACAGCTAGAATGAATATTATCCAATCGATTCCTTATATCCAAAACTTTCTGTACAAAAAATTTTCCTATATTCCATGCGAATTGTTTCTCATCAAAGGTAGGTGGTAAAGCGTTGCAAGGTTTTCAATTAAGAAAACTCTTACTAGCCTTAAACAATTTCCGTTGATCACAACTATTTTCCTCAATAAAATTAGTATAGAAATCCTTACGTGCTTTGTTCATCAATGATACTACAGCATTTCTTTTTACTTTAAAGATCGTGAGATCAACAGCATTTTTCGTCTTTCGCCATTTCTTCTCTGCTCTTTTTCCTTCCCGTTTAGCTTCCCTTATTTCTTCATTAAACCACGGAACACGAGGTCTTACCACAATTGTCTTGGTCAACAACGGTGCGTGTTTGTCTAATGTAGCTGTGAAAGTTTTATCATAACAAGAAACTAGTTCATCAAGAGAATTCGGATGGTTTGTACATAAGTCAGATTTAGCCAAGTCAGACTGAAAATCCTGAATATTAATAGCTTTATACTTTCCATACGAAACAGTCTTGACAGAAAGAGAAGGTTTTACGCTATTCAACTTGAAAAGAACAACCCCATGGTCTGAGATGTAACTATCTACACGAGGAGAGTCTCGAACTACATCATCTGATAGTCTAGTTATGACTAATTCCAATGTGTGCCCAAAGATATGCGTTGGTTCTTCAACATGCTATTTTAGTCCCAAAGACTCAATCATATCCATTAATTTAGTCGCATCGTTGTCATTTGAATCATCCACGTGGATGTTAAAATCACCAAGATTTAGTATAATAATTTCATCATTTGATAACAAGAGTGTTTCAATATATTCTAAAAATTCATTTAAAAATGTCCCAATCGTAACTTTATGTTCGTCCGAATAAGGCGGTCGGTAGATAATAGCAATACGTAGGTTGTGATGTTTTGATTGTACTAACCCCTCCGAATATTCAAATGACGTTTTCTCTCCGGCTTCGATCTTCTTGGCGGCTAGTGAGTCACGATAAAGCAGAGCAGTGCCGCCTCCACGTCCAGTGGATCGAGGATGATCAGCTAGATAATAACCTTCAGGACAGGCTGAACATCTAATGGTGTCGTCATTTACGTTAAGCCATGTTTCGGTTATGATGAGCAAATATGACAGGGATGTCCATTTTGACTGGTGCATTCGGAACCATCTCGAAGAAAGCGAAGACCTGACGTCATTGGAAGTACAAAGTTGTCTCGGAACTGCTTAAGACTGAGAAGAACATAAGAGAACTGGAGACAATCGTATGATGACAGTAATGATGATGATCGTGATTTATTATATAGATAGTGATGAAATACCCGGATTTTTCCTTTTACTAAAAAATCATATCTTCACCGCGCGCAGTGAACATATCATTCTTGTCTTTCACATGTGAGAATATACGTTTCCTCATGGTAACGGACACGATTAGTTAATAAAACGCGAGCGTCCTCTTCATTGTAAGGTACTTTTGTGCTTTAATATAATTAGTCCCTACTACATTAACATTTTTATTGCAAATTTTACATTATCGTGATTTGTTCATAACTTTCATGTCTTGTTTCATGTTACACAACATGCGTGTTTTAACGGTTGGTGACCACTTTTTCATCATTTGGAAAATGGGTAAAACAAGTTGTTTTAAATCTGGACATTTCATCAATATCTATATCATAAACAAAACATTGCATGGCCCCTTCGGGATACGAATTCTATCTTCGTATCCTCGCGCGGCCATGTCATATCCTCCAAGATATAATAATAAAAATAATACTGAGACAAATCGTGGGAGATCTGAATTCAAGAGGATTGGAGACAAATCCAGTGCGTTGTTAAATAAGATAAGATACAGTAATTTCTTTAAATGAAATGAAATTAATGTATATTTGAAGTACAGGTTACTGACGCCGAGTGAGAAGTGATCCTCGTACTTTGCTGAAGAATTTAAGCAATTGCCACTTTTTATAAACATCTGAAAATTTCAGGTGGTTCCAACGGGATTCGAGCCATGACCTCTGCGATACCGCTGCAATGCTCTGTCAATTGAGCTAGGAAGCCACACAGTTGAAAGCAGGTCAATTTGTTGGGCTCATTTGTTCCCGTCAAGAACTCGATGAATGAAATGAAATAAAAAGAATGTGTATTTGAAGTGCGGGTTATAGACGAGTGAGAAGTCATCCTCGCACTTTGCCGGACAATTTAAAGTGCTAGAGCAGTTTTCAATTGAGTGTCGTAAAACCAAAACCAAAGTAGTTACTTTGGCCAATCAAAAAGGACGGAGACCATCCAGTAAACCAATCAAAACTCGAAGTAATTACACGTAGCCGTCACAAAGCGCGGGAAAATGTGCACGCGCGAGCCACAATTGGTTTTGGTTTCACTTTTGATTGGTTGAAAAAGTGGAGCTAGAACTTTGAACCAATCACTGAGTGAAGTAATCATAAACCAAAGTAATTCACTAATTACTTTCGACACTCAATTGAAAACCGCTCTACCATGACCATTTGGATTTCAAAAGTTTGTTAACTAAACACTACTTGGCCCAAGTGTTACGCCTTAATTTCAAAGACATCTCCTTATTCACTGGATGAAATAATGCATTTGATTATATTTGGCTTTAAGAAAAATATGAGACAAATCTGATATTATATTTGCCCTGGTTGTGAAGACAACAAATGTGGGATAAATATAATTTCATATTTGTCCCTGATAAATGCAGGACAAATACTGTTTGAAATTGAAGCCATATTTAGGCTTAGTACAAATATAAGACAAACTAAACAAATGTATTAAAAAATGAAAACCACAAGCTAAGGCTTCAATAAATCTGTCATCTCCAATTTTCCTGCTTCATGGTCCTCATGTATAGAAATGATATTACGTACGTTAATCCAACAAAGTGGGGCAGCGATAAACAGAGATCTGAGGCGGACCATTTTATTAAACAAACCGCCATGGAGACAAACACGGGAATCTCTTGCTAATATTTTCATGGAGCAAATTGAAACAAAGTTAATCCAACAAAGTGGGACAGCGATAAAACAGAGATCCGAGGCGGACCATTTTATTAAAAAAGCTAACAAATCCTCCCTCAAGTAAAGCTATGATCTTCGCAGTTATGAACGCAATTTCTGCAATTGCGTAGAGAAGCCTGAAAAATTTAGGACTTCAACGGGGTTTGAACCCGTGACCTCGCGATTCCGGTGCAACGCTCTAACCAACTGAGCTATGAAGCCCCTGACGTTGGGAGCTGGTCATTTGTGGCTTCTGTACGCAATTGCAGAAATTGCGTTCATAACTGCGAAGATCATAGCTTTACTTGATTTCATATCCGCAGTTCATATATGATTCATTTCATATAGCATTTCATCATTGATTCATTCCTCACGGGACCATTAGAACTCACAAATGACCAGCTCCCAACGTCAGTGGCTTCATAGCTCAGTTTGTTAGAGCGTCGCACCGGAATCACAAACCCCGTTGAAGTCCTGAAATTTTCAGGCTTCTCTTCGCAATTGCAGAAATTGCGTTCATAACTGCGAAGATCATAGCTTTACTTGATTTCATATCCGCAGTTTATATATGATTCATTTCATATACCATTTGATCCTTAAATTCCTCCCTACCAACAAATTCACGGCCGAAATATCAAAGAACGAAATCAGGTTGCTCGACACAGTGGTATATTAATTAAAGAGGAACGATTTAAACACGAATCCATCACGGACATTCAAACTGATTACAAGCCGACTGAAACCTTTCAATAGGCCCTTTGTATGACCGTGTCACATGACCTTGTCAATCGTAAAATGTGGTCGTGATTTCTGCCAGAAATGGAGTTAGCACGACCCTGCCGGGGCGACCTTGAAGACCACACTGAAGGACTCCTTTCAGGCTTGCTACTAACTTCCTATTTTAAATCAGTCCCAAAAGTATGACACAGTGGTATTTGAATCTTTAAGTCAGATTGCCCAAAACCCACAAGAAAATTAGACACACCACCCCACCCCCTACTTTTCTTACAGAATTTTAAATAAAGACTGATTGTTACTTTCCGTCATGCTCTGTGCACTGTTGATTTTGTGCATCGTACTCACAAACAACAGTTTGGTCCCATTTGCGATTGCAAACATGCTATCTGACCTGGACAAAGAAATGAAAGTCAAAAATCCGATATTTCTGTTGATATACAGGATTCAACCACTAGGGTTCATCGTGAATGAAGAAGAAAGCACGTATTTTAAGCAGTTAACCAGTGGTTGACTGCTTATTTGTAGTATTTGCATTCAGATGCAAAACTTTAATATTTAGAAAAACATGATTTGTTTTGCAACGCTCTGGAAGATACATTGTTAAGGAGAAACAAAGAGACAAAAGATACGAATTTTAAAGTCAGAATCGATGAGAACGTTCTATCAAGATTACAGATTTTGAAACTTAATGGGAGCGCTTTCTTTAAAAGGAAAAGGAAGGCAGTCGGTGATTGAATGTGCACATGAGTACCACTTGCAGAATTGGGCTCGTGTCTTTTCGTTGTTCTCTTGCTAAATGATGTCAAGAGTTATTTAGCTTGTGAAGTAAGGAGTATCTATTTCATAAAATTCGCTCAGTTCTTTGTTTCTTGTCTTAACTTCCTAATAGAAATCCCCAGTGCAAAACAAATCCTTGCGCAAAAAACGGAAAAAGAAAAAACGAAAATGAATTGCGCAATCTTAATATTCAAATTTTTGGAGGTACAGTAATTACGTATTTGTTCAAGCGATAACAAGTCAAGACACGTCTAGACATACGGTCGCCAATATTTCTTGCGGGCACAAAAACGAAAGAAAGCAGAAACTTGGACCAACTCTGGTTATCATCGGATCTTTTCGAAAAATATCCACTCAACGCCAGCGTCTACCCCCACTAGGCGAACAAGAAAGCAGGCATCAAACCTGGCTTGAAGAAATAACTGAAGACAAGAGATTATTATTATATAATCTCTTGTTGAAGAATATATAATTACTTGTGCAAATCCGGGTGAAGTTGACGGACGAAGTACCAAGCTTACAGACAAACAACCAATCCTGCAATATGTCAGAAACATCTGAAATCTGGAAAGGGTGAGTAAATAAACCTCGAAATGCGTGTGTCTTGCTTAGCTTACGTTCATATTTATGATGCTGTGATCATGAACTTGAAGGGCTGCCTGTCAGAATCGAGAATCGAATCGTCCGTCAACGACCATTGTGGTGGATCGCTCATATTTTGCCCAAAAATACCCTTAGGTGAACTGTCTTCAAAAATCATATTTGCTAGTTCCAGCGATTTTTCTTTTTTTGGGAATTCGAGAAAATTTGCAAACGCGGGTAAGTGCGGTTTTCTGTTTGTGGAATTGTCCAAAATTTGGAGCCATAACCAAGCAACTGTCAAGTCTTAAACTGAATTTAATTGGCACCAACCTTAACACGACATAAAAAACAACCATTCGTATCCATTTCTACTTCGATTTAACAAATTGATGTCAGTTTTTCATGCGTCT
>NC_090896.1:41223047-41225547 GCF_036669925.1 Montipora capricornis
GCACGGGAAGATTATAGAAAGCCAAACATTATTTGGAATTATCGCATCAACTCCACTCCGGGACAACACAGCGATTTTTGGCGGCTAAATTCCAAATAATGTTCGGCTTTCTATAATCTTCCCGTGCGTTCAGCTAGATGTGTGGCTACGGCCGTTATAGCTTGATGGCCGATCGTATTACATTCTGCACTCTCATTGGACAATTTGAAACACTTGGCCAATGAGAGTGCAGAATGTAATATGATCGCCATCAAGCTATAACGGCCGTAGTCACACATCTAGCTGAACGCACGGGAAGATTATAGAAAGCCAAACATTATTTGGAATTTAGCCGCCAAAAATCGCTGTGTTGTCCCGGAGTCAGGGGCACCCAACGAATCTGTTCCTCACATTATCTGTTCCCCAGAGGAATCTTGCTGGCTGGCAAAAATACAGATGAGCCGGCTGGGAAATTTTGTTATTGATAAAGGTTTTGCCTGGGAATTACTGACTTTTTCTAGCATTTCAACCCGAGCTGGCTGTAGAACCTCTGAAGACTGAGCACGAATAAAAAAATAAAAAAAAAATAAAAAAAAGAACCCCTTCCCACTCCCACAGAGCAGTCACAAACATACGACGGCTGGTCAGAGTTATTGCGCTTGTGGAATAAACCTGTTTTGTCCCGGTTTTGTCGCTTTTGTTCGGTCGTTTTGGATCGAGGGATTTGAAAGCGCGCGGAATTCCTGGCTGGGAAATAAATTTGATCAGCTGGCTGGGAAACCAACCAATTTTATCTAGCTGGCTGGGAAATTTCTTGTGTGTCTTGCTGGGAAAAAGGAACAGATAGTGTTTTCCCAGCAACAATGAAAAACACCTGAAAATGCCTTAATAACATTTATTTTCATTAACTGGGGTATAATAATACATTTTACAACAAATTGGTCGTTGGGTGCCCCTGCGGAGTGGAGTTGATGCGATAGAAAATGTTTTTATGGCGATTCGGACCGTTGCTTTGTGATGCGAGAGAAATTTGTGGGACGAGATCGCCGTAGTCACCAGCCTTTCTTCTCTTTATGAGGGGAAATGACAACTAACGGCATCGTGAAAATTCGAAAGCCACAAATGCGGCTAAAACGGACAATGAGCTTGCCCTCCGAATGCACAGAACAGACGAGGACAACTGTATGTAGAGGTAAGTGAAGTTTATTTCCACATTTACAGCTTATTTTAGCATTTATAAGCTCAAAGTTATTTTTCCCATACATAGTCTATAAATCGTATACCGAGCTTGGGCTGCCTGTGTTTAAATGAAGCAATGCAACACCGAGATACCTTGGATGTTAATTTTCGCTTACAAAGGCTATAAATCGTATACCGAACTTGGACTGCCTGTGATTTAAACTGCATGTTTATGTTCTAAAAAAATGCAAATAATTTTCGCTTTGAGCGACTCCTCCCTCCCCCCCGTGTTTTGCATTTCTGTTGAAATCCAAAGCCGGATCATAAAACCATAAAGTACGCTTTAATTGAACCGTCTTGTAATTTCCGATCCAGTGCGGCTGCTCCTTTTTTTTGGGCCTTCTGGTTTCTTAAATGGTGAAGCCTCTGATGATAATCAGAAATGGATTTTCTTAGATTCTCCTAGAAAAAAGTTCCCTAAGATAGTCAAATTTCCCAGCCTAAGGCGAGGCAAGAACACTTTGTTCCTGGGGGATCTTGTATGTTCGATTCGATCGGTACATAACGGATACCAAACATCTCTCTCATTTTTTGCCACGGTCCCCATTCACTAAATGCACAAAACGCGTTCGAGAATCCTATGAACACGCATTTACTTGCATTCACCGTTAATGAATGAAATTTTGTTCAAGGTGCATAGAAAAAGAATCGACGTTTGATCTTGGATGCCTTGCCCCAGCTGTAAGTATAAGAATGTGTACTTTAAAATTTCTACTATAAAATATTTTTTGGATTTAACCACCGAATGAATCTTGAATGAACAACAACAGGTTAGTTTTAATTTATTCCCCAATAACACCACTACGCCTAACACAACCTCGTTTCCAGGATCTCTCCTCTCTGCCTCCGTTGTCGTAGAGAAAAACTCCTAGTTCAGGCTGGTCACGTGCCTCCTTTGGGAGGTAAACCAAATAATTTTGAGTTCGGGGAGGGGAAGCAACGTAGGTCTTGTCATCATTGCGATTGAGGGAATCAGCACGCATTTCATTTTGTGTTCGGACAAGCATCGACAAAACGGTTTACCGCAAGTTACTTTATGTAATACACATGGACGACGTGAAAGGCAAAATTCTTTTGTCAAATCGATCGGACGCTACAGGAAATACACTCGCGTCGTCCGCATTTTCACCTGTGTCGGCCGTTTGAAGGTCCGGATTCAAGCTCAAGAGAGCAGTAGAATTGAGTAATAACGAAGAATGCTAATAGTTTGCGACACTTACGAACATGTGCAGGTATTATATTTTGTTCTTTGACTTTCTTTTTTCTTCTGAACCTTAAACAA
>NC_090896.1:41230547-41235547 GCF_036669925.1 Montipora capricornis
TTATTTACTCATTGATCTACTTCTATTTTTATGTTATTATTTTTTGTAGCTTGCTATCATTTTTATACTGGCCAGCCTTGAGCGGCGCAAAGCATTCAAACTTGAATTCTGCGGTGGACGACCTGGGCTGCCAGTGTAAGTGGCAATATATTCAGGTCAACTTTAAAATTGAAAAACAATTTGCAGACGCGTCTGGATCAAGGATTTGAGTACGTCGAAACAGTAGAAAGACCAACAACAAAAATCTTACCTTGCAAAACGGTAACAAAGGTGCCGATCACGTAACGCCAATGTTATGGTACCATGTGAAACATCGTTTATGCAGTCATTATTATGACGTAATAAGTTACTTTGGCAACGAGAAAGCCCAGCAAAAACACCCTCTATTAGCTTTAGTTGCTCATATCTCAAAAACAAACCCGGAGACCCCATTTTTATTGCTCCTATCAGAAGGCCGAGATGAAGCTTTCTGCAAAGTTAAAAAAAAAAATTCTGTACTGCAAAATTAACCTAATCCTAACCTTTGCAGAGACTTTGATCTTGGCCATCTGATCACTTTCCAGAAATAAAAAGTGGGGGTCACTGTGTTTATTTTTGAGATGTGTGCAACGAAAGACAAAATGAAGGGTGTTATTACAGGGCTTTCCCGTTGCCACCGTGACTTATTACGTCACACTAATGACTGTATCTTATTCAGCAATAATTGGTGTTTCTTATGGTACCATAACATTGCTAACACCTGTTACAGTGTTGTAGTGCGAAACCTTGTAATAAGAACGTTACTTGAAAGCTTTGAAACCGGCTTGAGCCACCTGAAACCCATGACGTTGAACCTGCGATTGCTCTGCACTGCTGTATCAACTGAGCTATCAAGCCAATTGAGATTGTGTGTCAATCGCTTGTGTGTCAATTGCACGATTATGTCGATTATCGGTTCGAGCCTCCCAACTCTCATGTACTAGTTCAAACTATATGAACATTTGTTACATTTCATGTATTGTATAGCGAGATAATCTGTGTTTTTTTCTTGTACCCGTGGTGATGCCGTAACATGCAACCACCCATATGACTGCAGCTCCTTATTTCTTAGTTTTTGCTAAATTCGCTTTCTTTACAGACCGGTCAACTTTTTCAGTAAACACAACAGATACACCATTGCTGTAACCTTCGGAGCTACTGCCATTACCTGCACAAACCTGTTTGCAAAAGCCTTCCTAGGAGCTGATATTCCTGGAATCATTCCCTGGTCTACCTCGCCATGGTTAACGGGTAACTATTGGATTTTCGATACATTTTCTTTTAATTTGTAACTTTAAACTGATGAAGTGTAATGACGAAAAGTGCAATTTCTAGATGTCGCCAAAAATGTTCGATTGTTGAAGATAGGATCCAAGTATCTTTGATTGACACTTCAGTTGCATATGGTCAGGAATTTGAATGAACTTGTGGCATAAGTGGAGCGAGGGACGTTTAAAATCGTAGTAAAACAAATTTCCGTGTTTGTAACCTGTGATTTTGTCAGGCAACATTTGATTAAAAGGAGGCATCTTCGACTGATATCGATGATTGCGAGATGTTGCGAGATATTGTTGATGATGAAAAGAGTACAAGGTGTCATTAGCTTTTTAATCGGTTTTCACTTACTTACCTAAACTTCTGTATTGTTTTCTCAAAGCTTTAAATATTCATATTTTGGATGAAAAAAAGGAAGCAGAGAAACGACTGGAACGGAAAGAAAAGATCTTCCCTTGACTTAGCCGATTTCATTATTGCTACCTTTTCGGTGTGGAAGTGTTCGCAGACAAGATTGTTGTAGCAAAGAACTTTTTATTAGAGAGTATAACGAGCAATTTTTCTCAGCCTTCATTTGTTTGTTTGTTTCTAGTCGTGGAGGGTCTGATACTTGTCCTTGTGTATGGAATACTCTTTTACCCGTTTTTTGCCTGCCTTGCAACAGATCACAGGCTGATAGGAGCTGTCCTGGGATTTATTTATGGAGCTATAAGGTTGGATAATCTCAAACATAAGCGTTGCACATGCGCAAGGTTTTCATTTGACGTCACTATCTCAAAGAAAAAAAAAGACTGGATCGACCAACTGTTGTTTGAAGTGAAGGGCAAGAAAATCGCGGCTGTCATCTTGTTGGGACCACCTTAAGACCTCAGCGAAAGAATTCATATTTGAGTAATGCAGTTGTATTGGACATAGTATAACCTGCTAGGCACCCTGGCCAGTCGCGATCCAGTCATTGTCTAACGATGAGGAAGGATTACGTTATTGCAAACGTTGGCCGTGTAGTACTTATATTTGAAAAGACTTTAGTGATTAGAATGTAATGTGAAGTGCTAAGTTTCTACCCCATATGAACCATGTGAGCGTTTGCCCTACTGATGGAAATGGGCCCACACAAGGACAGAAAAACTCTGACCAGGGAGGGAATTGAACCCACGACCTTCGCGTTAGATCACCGCTGCTCTACCGACTGAGCTGCAAGGTCAGACGGGAGAAGGCTGTGGGAACGTAAGATGTTAAAGTCACGGCAATGAACATATACAACTACAAGGAAGGATTACGTTTTTGCAAACGTTGGCCGTGTAGCACTGATATTTGAACAGACTTAACTGATTAGAATGTAATGTGAAGTGCGAAGTTTCCTTCCTGACCTTGTAGTTCAGTCGGTACAGCAGCGGTGATCTAACCCGAAGGTCGTGGAAGTTCAATTCCCACCCTGGTCAGAGTTTTTCTCTGTCGTTGTGTGGGCCATTTCCATCAGTAGGGCTAATGCTCACGTGGTTCATATGGGGTAGAAACTTAGCACTTCACGTTACACTCTAATCAGTTAAGATTGCCTAACGATGGCCAATTTATTAACCCTTAGGGCTTAAGGTGGTTCCCTAGAGTACTTGCAAATACCCTCACTGCAGAGCTCGAGTTACAAAAGGAAACCTACACTATCGGACAAAATTGTTGAAACACTTTACAATACCTTGCCCTCCCACAATAGGGCCGTTTACACGAGAGAAAATAAGCCGCGGCTTACTCTGGCCGCGGCGTACATAATACGCGAAAGGAACTATTTATTCGAGTATAAACTCCCTGGCGTGGATAAGCCGCGGCTTGAGAGAGCCGTGAACGTAGATTTTGTACCATTTATTCGGGGTGTTCGCGTCTTATGTAAGCCGCGGCCAGAGTAAGCCACGGATTATTTTCTCCCGTATAAACGGCCCTAATGTTTTTTGGCAAATGGGTCTGGAACTCGCGTTCAAACAACATCGTGAGGAGGAGAGCAGGCCTTGGAAGCGCTCAGATCTGTATAGTCATGCACTGTCCCAAGGAATTTTGTTACATACTGTGGTTAATTTCTCTTAAAGTTTCTCCTGTAGAGATGTACCAGTATGGGTACCGATATAATGTCTTATTTTTGGGTGTCAACTTTTGGATTATGGCCGTTATCGTGGCAACATCACATCTAATGACAGGCCGATATATTCTTATTTTTGGCCTAAATTCCTTAATCTTTATACTTTTCTTTTCCTTTTGCCTGACATTTTGAAGTGATAAAAAGTCGAGGTCGTTCAGACGGTTCTGCCAATATTGTGTAATTTGTCACTTTCCTTAATATATTCGATTAGCTCTGACAGATTTTAACAAATATAGGGTAATTGATAGGAACTGAGTGTGGCTAGAACTGACGTAATTCTTAAAAAAAAAAATTGAAGGGAACGCTAGAAAATTAGAAATTAATTTTACAGATTTGGTCACGCTGACGTCACAAAAATCAGAAAGACAAGAGCGATTCAGGCTTTACGCGCCATACTAGTGCTCAGCTTGCGCGCGGCCCTTAAACTCTTGGAAGCCTCCGTAAGGACGTTCGCGCCCACTGCTACTGCGCTTTTTTTCGCGCATGTCACGCCCACGTCAAGCATCGCAGACCACGAAAGTAAACACGATACTAAAGGCGCAAACATTTTCCACAAGAATGGAACGTGAAAGCGTGTGGCATCATGGGATAGCTGTGGACACAGGTCTTCTCGGAAATGTCACGGAATGACGTGACAGTGCGAATATACCATCGGCTTTGAGAAGTTCGCAGCGATTTTACTCTCTTGAATGCTCGGTGACCCCGATTTTTCTTCGTAGATCACGTTCTTATCTGATTTTGTCCATTAAAAAAAATAAAATAAAATAAAAAATCTGTGCGTGAGAAGTTACAAATATTTCGCCTTTTATGCTCTCGTGCTACCGAAGTTTTCTTTCTTAGACTAATATGCATCGTTTTTCAAGGTCTATTTCAGCTCAGAAAAAGACATCAGCTGCAAAGGTTAATTTAGTTATATTACTTATGTTGAATTGAGTACGTTTACCTGATCTAATTTTCACTAATATAGCTTTTTTATTGCTGACAGTTGTAAGCTAAGATGGTCTTAAATTAACGCAATCTTCTGAAAGTGCACCTCATGATCTCGAAAACGAGCACGGTGACCCCCCATGTTTTTTGCCTTTTGGCAAAAGTAGATCATTACCTTTCTGCGTGGCAAGTTTAAATAAAATCTGTACGTGGGAACATTTTGGGCGCGAACGTTCTTAAGTTGTTGTGCGTGTGACATTCAGTAGATAAAATTTGATTGGCTAAATTGCAGGACAAAAATTGTTGCTTGAAATCGGGTTAGCATGTGCTTTTGTTTGGAGGAGGAATACGACTTCCCGAAAAACGACTGCCTTGGACGTTAGCAAACACTGAGCTTGCCTTTGATTCGTAGCATTCTGTCACAGACGAAGAAAACGACAACGAATACCAATATTAACTAAACGAATATTCACTAAAAGCTAATTTTGTTCTCCTACGCATATTCTCAAAGTGACACCTAAATGTGCTTGTGCTTGCGTCACTATTGAAAATCAGCTTTAATTGTTTGATTTTTTAAAATTATTTGACAGAGTCTCGTTTGGATTTGGTATCGCTTTCCAGTGTGGCAGTTCGTTCAGTGTGAGTTTAAACT
>NC_090896.1:41245547-41268047 GCF_036669925.1 Montipora capricornis
TGGTCCACATTGGCGGCTACGTAGTTATTCAAGTCAAGCATCGGAGGGATATAATCTTAAAGCTAAGTGTTTATTTTTAATTTTCTTAGAGCTGCTTTTTTCTCTGTATTGCAATTTTTTTGGCATATCTTTAGAAGCTATGATAAGGTTACATGATGCCTGGAGGATCTATGACTAGAACAGAAACGAAAAAACGAAAGGCAATCGAAATTCACACGGGCAGTTTATTTTTATTCACTGTACGCTTTCGACCAAACAGAAAACAGTTAATTATTGCACTTAATTCGACGAAAAACCTTTGTGTGTCTGGAAGCCAAATCGTACAAGTAGCTCCAGCAGACGCCATTTTGTAAACAGGGAAAAGCCCTTGCATTTTCGAGGGGCCTGGGCACGTAATGATACTTCCGTTGTGCAAAATCATTTCCGCTTCCTCCTCTTTTATATACATCATCTTTTGGTTGTATCGAACATCTTTTGTTTGTATCAAGCATCCTTTAATTGTATTGGACAACTTTTATTTGCATCGAGCATCTTTGCTTATAGATTTATTGCACATAACATTGATGTATGCAACATAACATTGATATAAGCACATTCGATATTTTGGTCCGTAAAGTAAAGGGCCTTAATACTCATCGATGGGTTTCCATATTTTCTTAACAATGGTGGTCCGCGCGCGCACGCCTTCGGGGTGCGCGGAGCTCCGTTAATATATCGAAAAAGGCATATTAACGTGACGTCATCACCACCATGTTGGTGGACGAAATCATTGTTCGACACTAACTTTCTTACTGATTTGCCCTTTGGGCAACCAGTTTTGAATTTGGTTTTTTCGGCTGCTTCTTAAGACTTGTTGCCCATTTAAACTCAAAGAAAGCTTGTAAAAATGTCAATTTTGTGTAAAATGGGATTGGCAGACCAATCCGAATCCTGCTAGATGTGTCCATAGTGGGGAGAGTAGAAAACACTCCCTAGTCCATGGACTACCCCAACGGACTACCCAAATGGACTACCCCAAAAATACTATTTCAAATGAGTACTCTGGGTCGTAAGCAGCGTCACAAATAGTGCTAAGCCTAAAGACCCATTTTAAACAGCGTTTGTAAACAGTATTTAAGTCTAAGCACCCATTTTAAAAGGGTTACCTTTCAATAATTGTTGTGATGGCCGATTACTTCATGTAAGTGAAGTGAGACCGGTGCAACAATTATTGAAAGCTAACCTTTTTAAAAAGGGTGATTAGACTTTAATAATGTTGACCAACTTTCTTTAAAATGAATGTTTAGGCTTGGCACTAATTGTAACCATGGTTAATCGAGGGAATGGTTATGAAACCTTAAAACCTTTAAAAAGCGAGGGCAATGTTGTTGCAATCGACGTTGAATTGACCGTGAAAGTGCACAATCTTTTGTTTTCGCTTCGCACGGGTTTGCAAATTAGTTGCGCATAATTTAATCGAAAGATATGATTGGCTATCTTCTTGAAAAAAGGTGTGGTTTGTGCACCGTCAAGGCCAAAAATACAGAAAAAAAACATGAAACAAAAAGACTTGTCGAGTTTCATAATCATCTCCACGCATTAACTATGTAACGCTGCTTACGACCAATAGTACTCATTTGAAATAGTATTTTTTGGGTAGTTCGTCGGGGTACTCCATGGAATTGGCAGTCAGTATTTTCTACGCTCTCGTCTATGGTGTTCTAGTAGCCTTCACACTTTTGCTTTGACAAGCATATCTATATCTATAAGAGATCAAAGGAGATTCCCTGAATATCTGTCTGAGATTGAGCTTGTTTTCAATTAAATGCCATTTGTCCAATAGTATGTTCTTTAAGCTTTTCAAAGCTGGTTGAAGGTTGAATCTTCTTGTGCTCTTGTTCGATATCAAAGTATCGTAGTTTATTAGGCCGTGTGAAAACTGGGTTCCATTGTGACAACCATTCCTTTTCGCGCGGAGAAACATAACGGCTCATTCCGATCTTTTTTGAGGTTTGTACCAATATCTTTTTAATAGAAAAATAAATGAGAGCAAAGAGATGAACCGTTGTTTATTTATTTTTTATCGTGTTTGCGGTGATTACATCATATTACTAATCACTTACTTCATTGCAAATCAAATCGTCCCGCAAAATATAAGTCGAACAAAATTCAGATTGCCCGATCGGGCAAGTCTTAGAGCTGTTTTACTTGCCCACGGATACATTTTGCATGCCCTGGGTAATCGGACAAGCGTTAGTATCGAACACTGCTGAGTTTTACAAAAGATCTCTAATAGCCCTTAATAGAATTATCAGCGGTTTTTCCACATAAACGAAGTTAAGGGGTCATTCTGTATTGAATTGACCCTTAAGCCTCTTTTGTATGTAGTTTTAAAGAAAAGAAAATGTGCCTGCAGGCTCAACTCCAATAAGGTCTATTAGCCTCACTTCTCTATTGTTATTGGTATCTTTAGAGGTTGGTTGAAAACGTCCTATAGGGACAAAGCCGATAATCAACAACAACGACTTCTACGAAAACGTCACTTCAAAATATACCTTTGCACTATCCAAAGTCTATCGCGATTTCTCCATCTCACTTACGTAGTAAGATTGTTGGCAAAAATTGGTAGGAGCGGTTTCAGAGTAAAAAAAGAGAAATAAAAGGTTCACATTTGTATGCTCACGTTGTGGTCAAAGCCTCATGCAAATTACTTATTTCACGTCGTTGTTACGCCGAGTACCGCAAAATATGTACCAAAGTCCGTGCCGCAAGTTCATCACGATTCTGCCTCTTCACTATTTACTACAGAGTCACGTGAGGTATCACTTACCACCAAAAATGCACTGTTTCCGCTATTCTTGTTGAGCAGAAAATTTTATTCTGATTTATTTTGGATTAAGATCGCGCATACGGGCTGGTCTTTCATATACCGGATCTGAAATAACAAGAGAAAATGAGGGGACAGAGAGGGAGGCTCAGGGCGTTGGCCGGGATATGTCATGTCCACGAAAGTTATTTTTAGACGAGCAGAAGTCTTTGTTCTAATGGAATTCTGTCTTCAGAGACGTCCGCATACAGTCTTGCCTCGCTCTCAGGTTCTTAGTGAAAAGAGAAAATGACGGCGTACGTGCAAGGCTGATGAATATTTATTTTCTTTCAAACATCGGACCGAGGTTGGCCTGCATGCGGACGTCTCGGAAGACTTACTCTCGTCTAAAAATAAATTTCGTGGACATGACATATCCCAAGGGCTGGAACGGGAGCCTCCCTCTTTGTCCCATCATTTTCTCTTGGAAATAATTAGTGTCTATAAAACAAACGAACGAAGCAAACATAACAATACCTAATTAGCAAGGCCTAATTGGAATGACAATGGTTCTTTTGTCCTCCGCCATTTTAGTCCAGTATATGTAAGTCTACCCCCAAGACGCGATTTGGACACTGACACAGCACTGTTTTAGCAAAAAATAGCAAATGTCTGAGCTTTTTGTTTAGCTCACGTGCTGTTCGTGGTCGAACTTAAACAACGAGGAAACCCTCGGATTTATCGCCTGATAATTGAGAGGTCTCGCCCCAGATATGGATTCTCATGCATCTCTCTAAAGAGAGAGAACGTAAACAGAACTCAGAAAAGGGAAAACGCGGGAGCAAAGAATTATGAGGGTATTGTGTCCACCAATGTAAACTTGCTTATTTGGGACCAGCTCTAGCCCAAAACACTTTCCAACGATGTAAGAAAATGCAAAAGGTGCAAACATCAATAATTAAGATAACCGTTAGTTGTTGTCCTTCAGTAGCATATTGATAGTAATGATTTCAAGTTCGAGTGACGCCTAACACTGCTGTGAAGTGGGTTCAAATCCCACCCTGGTAAGAGTCTTTCTCTGTCCTCGTGTGGGCCCAATTCCAATGCTAGGGTTGATCTCTGATGGAATAATTGGGTATAATAGCTTCACAGTAGTGCTAGGCCTTTCTCGAACTTAAAATCGATTACTATCAATGATTAAGAACATTATTCAACTAGTCTTAATCATCGAGACTCTGTTGAAGGCCGAGGAACACGTTGATCCCAGAGTGTTAGACATATCTGCTCTTGTAAAACAGGCCATTGATTCCTTTGCTTTATGGGCTAATGCCGACTGCGAGCTAAATCTGAGCCATTAGACGACTCGAAAATCTTAACCAAGATTACAAGCGTTGTGGTCAAGTACCGTTCCTGTTGTACACTACACTACACTACACTACACTACACTACACTATACACTACACTACACTACCCTTCTAATTGACCACTACCCAAGGAGCTTTTCAGGGCTCATAAAACGATAAACGAAACGACAGAGCACAACAACAACAACTGTTAAGAATCACAACTGGCCGGAGGCAAACCAGTTGACTATTTACAAGTGTGGCCGAGAAGTTGAACCAGGGGCTGCCCGGAACAAATTCAAAGAGTGGTTAAAACGAGTGTTGCATTGAACCGGGAACTCAGGATCTGAAGCCACGCGTCCTGACCACTGGGCCTCCTGTTTGGTGACGAGCTTTCAAAACAGTTAAACGAGATGGAAGAAGCTAATCGAGTAAGAAGGAAACTTGGAACCAGCAAAAAATCCCGACCATGCAGAAGTGGCTACAACGCTAATCAGTGCACGGGCACCATAAGCAAGGATTTTGGCTATAAAAGCAACGGCCGTTTCCACGCAAGGCTTTTAAGTAATTAACCTAGCCGAGGCCCGCCTCTCAAAAAAATCAAAAGGAAAAGGAAAAGGGCGAGGGAAGAGCACCAGGGCTCTGGAACAGCAATTAAGCTTGTCACCCCAGGCAGTGTAATGGCTTCAGTTGATTTGAGGGATGCCTACTATTCAATCCCCATTGCCAAAAAGAAAAAAACCCTGAAATTTATGAAGCAATACAAATTGTGTCAGTACAAGAGTTTGCCAAATGATCCTTCAAGTGTCCCCAGGATATTAACCAAACTCCTTAAACCCGTCTATTCAACTCTGCAAGTACTCTGCAGTTTGGTACTTGTCATCAGCATATATTGATGATTCTTAGCTGCAGGATAACACATAAGCAGGTTGCGAGCAAAATCAGACTCTTTACCACAGTTGATTTTCTTTTCGACGACTAGGTTTTGTTGTACATGAAGATAACTCATACCAACACAAGAACTTACCTTTCGGTGTTTCTTGATCAACTCAATAAACATGGAAGTCTAACTGACAAACACCAAAGCACAGAAACTTAAGCCTTTTGTGTCAGTCACCCAGAAGGTACAATCAGAGCACTTGCAAAACTAATTGGCGTTTTTGTTTCTAGTTTTTCTGCTGAGTAGGATGGGCCACTGTTTTGCAGATCATTAGAACTCCCACAAATTTCAAATACTTCAGCCACATAAAAGGGACTAATCAGCCTGTACTGTTTTTGACAATTAGCCTTCAATGGTGTGTGACACATATTCAGCCATTTGTCTCATCTCCCATGGCATTCCAGTGATTGTCCACCAATCAGATGCTTCCCTTCAAGGGTGGGGAGTTGTTCAGGGCAGATGTCTCCACTTTGGACTTTTCCAAAGTACTTTAATTTGATAAACAGATTATTACAGCTGAAACACTTTTTCCTTTAAGTGTGCTAAACGACACCTAAAGAATGTTTTGGATCTTGGGAAAAATTTACAGTATTTGTGCACAATAAAATTGTGCCTTTGAGATATAACATTTCATTGTTTTTTTCTTGTATTACTTGACATTATAGTTGCGTTATACCCAGATTGTGTCCATCAGATACTTTGAAGGCTCACGTGAATCCGCAGGGCTTGGTGACGAGGCAGAAGCAAATATTTAACGAAGCTTACCTGGAAGTTAATGATTGATTAGGATTCTGCTACGTTACCAGGAACAAGGAGTCACGTGCCCATCCCTTGAAGATACACCCACTGGCCTCATGATGGTGTTCGTTTTGCTGATGGACACACTGATATGCTTTCAAGACTCAGCAGGTTTGGCGATAAGTGCTATCTCGCGTAACTCCTTGTTCCTGGTGACTCAGCAGAATCCCAATCAAGGTTCAACTTCCAGCTAAATGTCGTTTAATTTTTTCATCATTTTTCCTCGATCTTTTACCGGTGGTATTATCGTTTTGTGGCATTGTCGCTTGCGTCGCCATCGTTGCTAAAGCCTTGGTATGATTAACGCTGACGACGCACCGAGTTTGCGTATGCTGCCGGCTCAACCTTTTGCTTGCGTCACAAGTGAGAACTGTGCTTCACAGGGAGTAGGGTCCTAAGAAACTTAAACAATCCAAACGGAAAACTGACGTTGTTCTTGTTTATATTATTTTCAGAACTTTGATATCTTGTTGCAGCTTTTACCTCGCCTTGCAACCGACTTGTGCCTCCTTTTTATCGTTATAAGGTTTGCCGTGGTGATTTTCCTGGAAGGGCGAAAGAGGTGGTTCCACAGCAGAAATGATATCGATGTAGGTAGTGAATTCATTATCGATTAATTCTCTTAATTGTGGATATGGGAGTAATGGTGATGATGACAATGATGTGTGTCTTAATGTTGATGACGATAATGATGAGGATTGACTGGGAGGATTGCGCAGTGTTTTGAGGGCATCCTCATATGTGATTCATGAATAGTGCTTCATTTTGCAAGGGGGCGTTCAATTAATCACATTTCCTTCCTTGCTTCCTTTCTTCCTCCTTCCCTCCCTCCCTCCCTCCCTCCCTCCCTCCCTTCCTTTCTTCCTTCTCTCCCCCCTTGCTTCCTTTCTTCGCCATCTTCCTTCCTCCCTCCCTCCCTCCCTTCCTTCCTTCCTCTCTCCCTCCCTCCCTCCCTTCCTTCCTTCTCTCCCCCCCTTGCTTCCTTTCTTCGCCATCTTCGTCACTCCCTCGAGGATTGACTGGGGGGATTGCGCAGGGTTGACGGAGGAAGGGGAGTAAAAGATACCTACCGAGGGCCACAAGTTTATTAGTAACTCTAGTTCATTGGCACGTGTTGTCCTTGTAACTTAAGGAACTTTACCTTTATCCTTACTTTTTCCATTAGTCTGATTTTTCCAGGCTTTCCTTTCGTCAATATTAAAGTAGTGTTCAAAAACTGCAAAGATCTTAAATGCCCATATGTTTCTGATTCCGCAGTTCAAATTTATGTCGTCTCTAACACATGGTACAGTAATGATGTTGATGAAAAATGATAATAATTAATGTAAATCTTGTTTAGAGACATGGACAAGTCCACGTTGAGACTAGTTTGGCAAGAGAGTCAGGGATTAAATACGTCAAGTTGGCACTAAATCCCGGGTCAAACATGTAAGCACTTGTGACAGTAGTAAATACAGCTGCAACGGTACATTCAGGGTCTCTTAAACCCTGTCTACCCGAGCAAGTTTTATGTGTCAAATGTACTTGCTGAAAAACTGGCGTGTTAGCGTTTATACATGTGACAAATAAAAGTTGTTGAATACGAAAAATGCCTTGTGTAGTCGCATAAAATGTGGCAAATTTCTGCTTCTTTAAAGCGCACCGGTGGCTCAGTTGGTTGAGCACCGGGCTGTCACGCGGGAGGTCGTGAGTTCAACTCCGGCCGGACCAACACTCAGGGTCTTTAAATAACTGAGGAGAAAGTGCTGCCTTTGTAATTACATCTGCAATTGGTTAGACTCTCTAGTTTCTCGGATAAGGACGATAAGCCGGAGGTCCCGTCTCACAACCCTTCAATGTTCATAATCATGTGGGACGTAAAAGAACCCGCACACTTGTCGTAAAGAGCAGGGCATGTAGTTCCCGGTGTTGTGGTCTGGTCTTTCTGGTCTGGATAGGGTAGGGTGGAGCACCTCACATAGGACCTCGAGTCCTGTTCGTGCTCCTTCCCTCTGGCAGGTTTGCCCAGTAGAAGAGACAAACCAGATGTCTCGTAAAACAGCTAAAACGGCAACCAGGCAACCAAACAACCAGGCAACCAGGCAACCTCGCGTTGTTTCTGCTTTATCCCTGCTGTCCAAAGGCACTAACTGTGCGAGTTGTCAACAATCATTTGTCGTGCCATCTATACGACCAAATAATTGTATTTGCCCCGTACAATTGTCACATATTTGGCTGTTTTAACCGTGTTTATCTTAGAATCGAGAGAGAGGTCAAGTGGTACACGAAGGCAGTTCACTATATTTACAAAACCAGAGCAGGTACGTTTCATAAAATGTATTATTCTTGAAGAGTCTTAGTAGTGGTGGAGGTGTCTAAATGACCGGCAGTTAAAGGTTTTTCAAATGACCGTTATTAAGAGGTTAGCCCTTTGTAAAACTCGCCCCTAGAAAAAGCAAACAATTTGTTTCATTACTTAACGAATCAAATTAAGAAGAGGAGGTGTATCACTCTCGCAGAATTTCAATTTGTTTCGGCTTTCTGTCGGAAAGAACATCGTAGTGAATACAAGACTTTTATAAAACCCAGGATTAAACTGGAGTAGAATCCCTGACCGTGCGATCGCATTTTTTCACGCTGCATAGTGCTCGACCACTGTACTATGAAGTCATTTAAGTTCAGTTCAAATGCTGGGTTGGAACTTTTTATGAGTCAGTCTTTGTATGCAATTGCCTAAGTCACTTTATTATCATTGCTACAGCTGATGATCTTTTGCTCAGAAATTTGTCTGTGCATTGACACCTAGGTTTTAGGAGTGGAGGGCATTTACTTGTTTACGGTTTTAGCTCCGAAATAGTACAATTCTGGGGACAGGAAATTTTTTTTTGGGCCACGGCTTTAGCTAAAACCGTTTCCCAACAGATTTTTTCTCACGCCTTGCCCTATGTTTTGCTCTGCCTGTTCCCTTTCGAAAATCCGGTCAAACTTTAATGTTGGTGGCCGTCATTTCGCCATCAGATATGGCTTAAATACATACATCATATTTCTTTCTTAATGCGTGAGTGGGCGGAATTCTGCGCATCCTGCAATCTGATTGGCTCAGGGAGCGGGCGGAAATTTTCTATCTTGCCCGCCAGCCCGGGCGGAATCCTAACTCTGGTTGCATGAGCTTGTGTAGTGACGCGAATCCGTTTACATACAGAAGTAAGTGTTTCAAAACAGATTTTTATTCGACAATAGGCGTGGATCCATGCATGTCTCTTTTTGACCTCTGTACTTGTAGGCATGGAATCGAGGACGTTTTCTCTTTGGGTATACTTTGGGGTTGCACTACCTGGCCAATCTGCTTTCCCTTTTCCAGATCCAGCATATATACTGCTGACTTCAAACAAAAGGCAAATGAAACAATAAAATTTTGATTACTGTTGGTAATACAACCCTATCCTCATGCAGTGCAGAGTTGGCAAGACTGGTCAACTATGCTCAACCAGTCAAATATTTCCCGGATTATTTTTTACGTTTAGCTTACACTCTTGATATGTTTTACTATTTTTAAATTTTCAGTTCCAGTATAGTATTCACTGACCGTTTTTGCTTCGAATTCATGCTACCTTAAATAGGAACTCCACACGGAATCGAACCAACAAAACTCTTGGGTAAAATGCCTCTATACCACTACCTCGCTATACTAGAATATGATGATAACTTAAAAATCAATCTTACCTGTACTTTGTTTGTGCCCTGGAGATGAAGCTTTCGAAAGTACTTCTAATCGGATTATTTGCGCTGGAACTAGCACTTGTAGGGGGATTTTGACGTTCACTTTCTCTGGAAACTGAAGGCAAAGGTTGTACTTCACTTTTGGCGAAGTAAATTGATTGATCTATCGATCGATCTAGCCACTATATTTTTATTCTCTGTACGCTTGGAAGTCCTGTCTGCCTTTTTTCACAGACCATGTGACCAGATCTCGCCAAAATGACAGCCCTACTGTGAGCCTCGCTTTCATTTAACTGTTAGTTACCAGACCTCCGACCAGATTACGTGAAAAGTAGAACAAGATGACCCGAGAAGGAGGCGAGACGACATCTTGATGTCAATATACGAAAATACACGAGATAACAAGAAACACGACATTGCAAGTAGAAAAGACAACACCTCAAAGAGAAAAGACGACACAACAAGTAGACAAGATGACATGACAAATCGGCAAGACAACAGAAAAAGTAGATGAGACGACACATCAAGTAGAAAAGACGACACAACAAGTAGACAAGGTGACATGACAAATCGGCAAAACGACATAACAGGTAGACAAAACGAAATAGGAAATAGACATCGCGTTATTTTTGATTTTCATACTCGACATCTTAGTTTTATATCCAACTTGAATTTGACATCGAAGTTTTGAGTTTGACATTGAAGTGGAAAATTCTGTATTTTAGATTCGACTTTTAAGTTTCAAATTCAACTTGCAACTTCACGCATGAATGACTTGACATTCAATCTCGTATCCTTGGTAACGCTAACCACTGGTGTAATTGACTGAGGGCTCTTAAGGCTAGGAAATTTAGGAATGGCGGCTGAAGATTTGAGAAGACTGGCTGAGGTGGTACAGGAGACATTAACATTACTTTCCCTTTTATCCCTTCGAAATTGATTGAGTAGTTCTAAGACTAGATCATGTGGCTCGAACACTAGTGAACATAGGTAGCGGACTTCAGGAACTTGACGAAACTGTTCGGCTTTTGGGGGAGGGTACAACTTGCTTGTTGCTTGTTGGGTCATATCATTCGAAGTCAGGTCGTTACAGAGTGATTTCATTCCACAAAAAGTCCGATCCTTAGAAATAACGAGATAAAAAATCTTAAAATAGTTAAATAAACAATAATCGTTTATTCCACTCTCTTGCAATTAGAATAAAAAATGAATTAACAAGGGTTAATTGCAATCATTACTACTTCTACTACTACTACTACTACTACTACTACTACTACTACTACTACTACTACTACTACTACTACTACTACTACTACTACTACTACTACTTCTTCTTCTACTACTACTACTACTACTACTACTACTACTACTACTACTACTACTACTACTACTACTACTACTACTACTACTACTACTACTACTACTACTACTACTACTACTACTACTACATGCACTAATAATAATTTAATACAAAAACTAGTTTAAAAAAAATAAAAAAGTTGTAGTCAGGCATGATAATAGCAATTGAAAAAAAAATCGTTGTCACTGACTAAAATACTTATAACCTTCTTCAGCGAAAAACGGTCTACGAATGTAAATGATTTCTTAAAAAGAGCCGTAGAAACGTCACTTGGGATTGCCAAGGGCCTTGTAAATGTCAGGAATGTAAATGTGTTCATTAATGATATTCAGTTCGCGAACCATTGAGAACAGCGGTGAATGATCTTGACGTCGTCAAGGTCAAATTCATGATTGTTTTGCATCCAATGTTGGGTTAATAAAGAATTCGTATATCCCGTGAAGATCTTGTGCTCTCTAGTCCTGGATCTTAGGGCCATTGATGTTTGTCCGATATAGACTTTGTCACAGTATGTTGCCCACAAACCCGTAATAGCCGTTGGCTCTATTAAAAAAACAAAAAAACAAAAAACAAAAACAAAAAACAAAACAAAAACAAAAACAAAAAACCTAAAGACAAATTTAGTAAAGAGCTATCAACAGGAATGATCTATAAAATCAATTGTAAAGACTATGACAAAGTTTATATCGGTCATAGGTTTTACGGTATAGGCTCCAACATAGGCAACAGCACCAGGAATGCCAATGGGTGTTCCCTACTCTCCGCCACCTGTGTCATAAACTTCTTACATAAACTTTTTCGTCTATCTTATAAAGTCTTCATTAGTCAGCACCCGAGTTTGATCATATGAGCAGTCCGGGTAAATGATCTTAAAAGCCCTTTTCTAATTGATTCAATGCTATTATAGAGGTACTCAGGGATATTTTGGCAAACGGCATATTCAAGGATAGACCAAACAATACTCCAACAGACATTCAATAAACCTGGTGTGTTCACACCGCTCTTTTCAGAAGTTGTAAGGCATAGAGTCTCTTACATGCCTTGGTGACAAGGTAATGTATATGATGATTCCATTTGAGCTCTTCGCTGATAACTACACCTAGTTTATACGAAGAAACGCGCTCAATTTGACAATTGCTGCACATAACGATCTCATTACGATGTTTGAACGTTTCATAAGTAAACCAACATTTCTTTACATTTTTTTGGGTTACGTTTCATGCTATGATTAACACTGACAGTAAAGTACTAATTTTGTGAATGTCCCTAACCTCTGGATTTAACAAGCTAATTGAATTACGTGGGTAGACTTAATTCAAAAGGGCAAACAGACGTTTCTTCGTGTGTAGCAGAGCAACTTATCAACTGTTGCGGAAAGTTTAAATGACGTTCCCTTTCGGAAGGACAAGAAAAGAGTTTTACCAGAGTACTTGTATACCGAAAGTTCGAATACAGTCCGGCAGCGAGGATGGACCTTGGTTTTAACTCGTTATGTCAACTAGGCGTGCATTGAGCAGGAACTTTTTACAGTTTTCATTGGATAACAGTGTTTTCTTGTCTTTTTTTAAGTGGAACGATCTGACTCTTTTGTTGAATGAACTGGGTATGCTGGAACGTCAACTACATCAGTGGTTACCGTTACCAAGGATACGAAATTGAGGTCAAGTCATTCATGCATGAAGTTCAATTCAAAAGTTGCAAGTTGAATTTGAAACTTGAAAGTCGAATGTGAAATACAGAATTTTCCACTTCAAAGTCAAATTCAAAGGATACGATGTCAAATTAAAGACTTCAATGTTGGATACAAAACTTCGTTGTCGGATATGAAAATCAAGATTCAAATGTGAAACTAATTGGCTGTCAAATTCCGATGTTGAATTTTGGCGAGATATAACTCCATACTGTGAGGGGAAATTCAAGTAAGGGCGAAATATCAAACCTAGGAAGTGCAACTACCATTTGTTTTGACTGAGGACGACAAACCTGTGTTGCTTGAACGGAATTGGCTGGAGGAACCTTTCTAGGTTTCCAAAGTGAATGCGGTGGATGGCCTAATCTCAAAGTATCGAGTCCTATTTGAAAAGGCTTATGGACATCTAAAACAGTTTAAGGCTTCCATTCATGTCCGCGAGGACGCACAACCTCTCTTCCTAAGGGCACGGCCGGTTCCTTATGCCCTCAAGGACATAACATGGAACTTTGCGAGTGTGTGGTGATTACAAGATGACCGTTAATCAATGTGCTGGTGTTGACCAATACCCGTTACCGAATGTTGAAGATTTGTTTGCAACGTTATCTGGGGTAACATCTTTAGCGAGATTGATTTATCACATGCCTCTCAGCAAGTTGAGCTGGATGACGATTCCCAGAAGTACCTGACCTCATAAACTCCCAAGGGCTCATACCAGTATAAGCGTTTGCCATCTGGAGTTTCCAGTGCACCAGCAATGTAATCAGTGAATTTTGGAATCGATCAGCTTTTGCAGGGAGTGAAGTTCACGATATGACGGTTGGATGACATCCTAATCTCAGGACGTTCTCCGGAGGAACATTTTTAAATTTTAGTGGAGGTTTTTCGTCGCTTACAAAACCATGGCATCAGACTTATTCCTATCAAGTGCATTGGATGGACCAACTTGGCATTAGACCCCTGGCACATAAAATGGAGACAATTATGGAGGCCAACAGTCCGACCAATGTCATAGAACTGAATCCCCAATTTTTTTCCACCATTCTGCACCCTCTGCATGACCTTTTTCAAAACGACAGGCCTTGGAAGTGGACTGAGTTTCAAGATTCATCTTTGTTGGTTCATTATGACCTTACGAAACCACTTCGCTTGGCCTGTTCCGCATCACCCTATGGTGCAGGGTCGGTGTTCTCTCATGTGTTGGAGGCTGGTACAGAAAAGCGTGTTGCCTTTGCCTCTCCGACACTCACTACCAGTGCGCGTAATTATTTAAAGAATGAACAATAGGGACTTTATACCGTGTTCGGAGTAAAAAATTTTCATCCATACCTTTACGGCCGCAAGATTACGTTGACCACCGATCACCAGCCATTGGTCACAATTTTTCGTCCAAAGACAGATGTACCCCCGTTGTCAGCGGCAGCAATGCAAAGATGGTCCTTGATTTTGGAAGCTTACAAGTATGAGACTGAATATCGTAAGTCATTCCTATGAGTTTCACAACCAGTTTGAAGACCGTTGAACCTTTGGGGTCAATGGTTGCACGTTATGGCATCCCAGATGACCTAGTTTCTGACAATGGACCGCAACTTGCAGCTGAGGAGTTCACCAAATTCATGAGGCAGAATGGGATCAAGTTCACCCACGTACCACCGTACCACCCTGCAACAAATGGGTCGGAGAAATGTTCCGTACTGATGGCTAAAGTAGCTTTGACCAAGTGAGTCCTTGATGGGACAGCAAATAACCTTAGTCTTGAACACTGGCTCGCCGATTTTCTTATTCTGAATCGCAGCACACCGTCACTGTCACTGTCACAGGACAATTCCCAGCTAACCTTTTTTGAGAAGTCAAATAAGAAACTGTTCCACACTACTGAAGCCGAATCTGAACAGAGCAATGGACGGAAAACAGGTGAAACAGAAAGAGTACCATGATGAAGGGCGCGTCAAGTTTCGTGAGTTCAATTTTAATGAAGTTGTCCTGGTTCGTAACTGGCGAAGTGGAATTAAAAACTGGATTCCGAGACGGAACAGGTCCTTGCACTTACCTTGTTCATCGTGGGAACCAAATTCATTTTGTCCATGTGGATCAATTAAAAGGAACGGGCTGCAACCCTTTTTTTGGTTCGGTGGCTGGCTGTAGAGAGAGAAGTCGCCTAGAGGAGTCGGTGGAGTCGCATGCAGCGGTGAAGTATTGTCTGGTATTCCCCGAGCGCACCAAGTCCTGGGAGTCGTGCTGTTGCAGGAAATACAGAAGAATAGCTAGTACCACAAGAGACACAGGAATCGGTATTGGGAGATGCTCTGCAGGGAACGAGCACCCCAGGTTCACCATTGTCACCACAGTCAGTACCATGGTACCCTCGCCGACAAAGGAAAGCCCAAAGCAGACTTATCTGTGAAATTTAATTCACAATTAGATTTCGTGATGAGCACTGAACACTGCTTCCGTATCATCTAGACTTGTTGAGTTCCATTTTTTAATAGTGAATTTCCCATTTGTTCGGGAGCAGTGTAATATACTAGGTTCCGGGCCTCTTATATTGGAGTCTGTGCATCGACACCTAGGTTATAGAAATGGAGGGCTTTTAGCTGTTTACAGTTTCAGCTCCGAAATAGTACAAAATATATGTGGCTGTTATGAATACCTTCTCGGAGGCGCGGTGGCCTCATGGTTAGTGCGCTCGACTCCGGATCGAGTGGTCCGGGTTCGGGGCCTGGTCGGGGACATTGCGTACCGGCGTAATGCTGGGGGTAACCCTGCGATGGACTAGCATCCCATCCAGGGGGGGAGTATAGATACACCTTGTCGCTTCATGCTACGGGAACCGGAGATAAGCGCCGGCCTGATGGGCCTTCTAGGCTCGTAAGCAGTGACTATGAATACCTTCTATCACCGATCTGTGTTTGTTTGTTTTATATTTAAGATTTTGAATTCTCCACCCAACTAATTTCAACTGTGATGGTTGCAATGATTGTTGTCGTTCAGGTGTGTACGAGTTAAAGGAGAAGTTCACTCCAAATGACAATCCCTTTTTTATCGATAAATAGAAAGTTCACGAGGAGAACAGCTTTTAACCAAAATCTCAATCTTGAAATAGCTTTCTAACCTTGTAAAATCCACACATGCATGCCGCCATCTTGGATTATACGTGACGTCATCGAGCTCAACCTGAATTTTTGCAGGAAGCTTGAAGACACAAAGCTGTTGAGATCCCTCTTCGTATTCTAGTCATGTCTTTTTGTTCAGCAACATAAATTGCTCAAATAGGTCAGACGGACGAAACACCGTTCATGTTGTTCACATTTCAGAAAGGTAGGATCAGCTGAGCTCAATGACGTCACTTATAATCCAAGATGGCGGCCTGCATGTGTATATTCTTAACAAAGATTTCACAAGATTAGAAAGCTATTTCACGATTGAAATTTTGGTTAAAAGCTGTTCTCCTCATGAACTTTCTATTAATCGATAAAAAAGGATTTCATTTTAGAGTGAACTATTCTTTAAGAGTGCAGCAGTATCGACAGTGATGATAGTCCTGTTCCGGGACTTCCTCTTACCCCATCCTGAAAATGGGCCTGGAACCCAAGCGGGAAAAGAGAGAGACCTGTATTGCTTGCAGGCGCATTCTCGGAATGACCTCACTTTCCCCCCAAAACGGGGGAAAAACGTATTAGTTTTGGAAAAAGATTTTTTAATTAAACATAGTTTATTCGGAGTGCTTTTATACTGGAAACATGGCGTAAAATGTGAAAGAGAATTATGATGCCAAGTTTCTTGAGAAAATGGATTTCGCGTTTAAGGAATGCTTCTTTAACTTTGTGCCTAAGGCGGAAGAACTGCAAGCTATTAATGCAGTCGTTACCAGTAATGATGTTTTTTTTGTTAAAGCAGCAAGAGGATTTGGCAAGTCTGCTTGCCAAATGTTGTTTATGCTTGCCACTGTTGTTAATTCATAAACATATTTGTGATTTTCTTTAATCCGAGTCCGACGTTAACTGTAAATCTACTCTTCTTATCGTGAGTCCCTTAAAAGCACTTATGGAAGATCAGATGGATGACATACGAAAGTATGGAATTTCGTGCCTGAAACTTTATAGTGAACTCCCAACTGAACAGTTGCATAATATTGGCGCAGAAAAATATCAAACGCCAGGAAATTTTACGCTGTCTTACGCCAGACGAATTTATTCGTCAGCTGGGGGCTTCTTAGGGCGTTTGAGGTGTTAATGCAATAAGCGGCCGAGAAACTATGTTCCCGCCATTAATTAAGCTACCTTGTGGTTTTTCTCCTTCTATCTTGTTTAGTTTTTTTACTTACTTTTATTTTTTTACTTTTACTTTACTTTTTTACTACACATTGTATTTCGCCTAAGGCCATGTCCACACGTATCCGGAAATTTTTTTTCCCGCAAATATTGTTTTGCGGATACGAAAATTTACGCGTCCGCACGCAGCGTACTCGAATCGTTTACAGCCATCCACACGTATCCGATTGTATCCGGAAATTTTCTGATTTGCTCTAGTGCCCAGTTCTTTTGTCGGAGAGAATCCTGAAATGAGCATGCGCATAATTGCGATTTGGCGTCATTTCTTCCGCGCCATAGCTACTGCAAGGTGTAACCAGTCGAAGCTTGTAGTTTATCACTCGAAAAAATGTCTAAATCTTCTGAAAAGTCAAGAAAAAGTATGCTGATAGATATAAATGGACCGATGATCATCAAAACATCATCTCAAAACATCCTGTCGATCTCTAAAGTATTGGTTGTGTAAATTTATCACAGCTGCATTTATCTGAACGCATGATATCAAACTAGAAATCAGAGCAATTAACAAAAAAGACACAACGTTGCTGTACGCCGTGTTTGTTTAATGCTCGCTGCGAAGACTGGATCCAAGAGAATGACGTAAGCGTATTCGCAAATTTCCGGATACGACCGTCCACGCGTATTCGTATTCGTATCGGATAAAAACATTTCCACTCTGGAGAGCGTTTTTAAAAATTTCCGGATACGGCCGGAAAATACGCTGGATACGTGTGGACGCAAGCCGTATTCGTAAAAAAAAATTGGCGTTTTCACAAATTTCCGGATACGTGTGGACGGGGCCTTAATCACACGGCGGTCATGTTGAGTCCCGAGGGGTTAAAAACTTTTGTTTTTGCGCACCAAAACTCATTCCCAAACATTTCAACTCGAGGCTCGGATGCCAAATCTCTCGTCTATGGCCAATATGGAGGCCGCGAGAATAAGGTCCATTGATGAATAAGGGCTTGAACATTTAAAGAGTCGTTGCAAAACCTCTTTTTACTCATTTCTTTTTCAGGCTTCAATTGCCAATGTTATGCTGTTTCAATACGTAGCTAAAATATGGAGATCTGAGTGTTCAAGTGCCATTTGTGAAGATCTTTTCCGTATATTTTATGGTAAGAAAAAGCCTTGGCCACCGGTTAGAGTAGTTACATTGAATATCAAGTGCAGAAAATCGTCCAGTCACGAGAAATAGGAAATAGTGATGTTTTTACTATTAATGTTTCTATCAGCTATTATGAATTTTTATACATGTTTCAGCAGTCTTGTTTGTATAGGCGTTTTACTTTTGTATCAGATTTTGAACGTCATTTTCTTATATTAAAATAAGAAAACGTCTGTCGGACTATTTTCTTGCGAGTATGCCGCTCCTTGTCGTACCAACCTTAGTTGCCATAGCAACTTCATTGGGACTCTGTGGAGTACACTTTTGTGTTCTCGTCCAATGAGAATCGGGTATTTTTTTAACCATGTTATAAAGAGCCATAAAACAAAGCACTTAGTGCCCGTTGCATGTATTTGATTTGCCGCAATGTGATTCACTAACATCGAGAAAACTGTTACTGTCACTGTTCATATATTTAAAAGAGCATTTTGAAATGCACCCATGCACGGTTAGGTTATTAAAAACTATGCGGATGATATGATATCAGGTTTTGTGCTTTAACAATTCCAGCCTCCTTTCATTATTTTTAGGTAGTCTACTGGCAGGAATTGTCCTCTCCGCAGTGATCTCAGTTCTGTCGCTGTTGCATTTTATGAAGTGCCATCGGTAAGTCATCAGCAATGTCATGCCATCAATGCAATGCCATCAATGCAATGCCATCGGTAAGTCATCAGCAATGGTTGTGTGGTTTCTTACCACACAACCCTACATATTTAATGAGCAAAAACATTTATATCTTTGCACGGCCTTTTTAGTAAAAGAAATCGAAGGATCTCCTTCCATGACTAGAAATGCATTGGTCCGGATGATGGTTTCACGGATAGGCGAAAATAACACATGTCCACTAATTCCAAATTGTATGAAAGTATCGTGTGATTTTTCGTTAACCGTACACTTCACAAATACTCTTGATCGCCTATCGAGAAAGGATTAAAATAGACAAAAACTGAGTTCACTTATGAAAAACTTTTATTCACCTGAAAAAAAAAGTCTCATCTAGGTTTGACTGTAACTTCTCGTTTTTGTAAAAAAAAATCAGCTTTTTTTGTTTTCAACTTACCCCTTTTGGTCTCGTGCGCGTGGTTGGCATAGCAACTTCATTGTGACTCAAAAGAGTACTGTCAATTTATTGTCGAGTTTATTCTAAACGTATTAGCAAAATTTAATTTCGCCATCATTGCTCGACCTTCCTCATACTGTCTCATTTCTACTGAAATTCTAACTCTCTGACCCGACATTTTCTTTATAGACAGAAAAAAAAAACAACATATGGGCGAAAATATCGACTTAAAGAGTGTAGTGTATCATGACAAATATAATAGACTGCATAACCTTTACGTCACGCAAATACTGCACGAAAAAATGGATTTACACCAAATTTGGACAGCGCAAATATAATGCAAACATTATTTACTCTCGAGTAAACCTGTAGCAAACATGGTAAATGCCACATTTGCTACTATATTCACACTGTTGTGCAAATATGGTAGCAAATGTGGCATTTACCATGTTTGCTACATGTTTGCTGTAGAGTAAATATATCTTTGCATTATATTTGCGCTGTGCAAATTTGGTGTAAATCCGTTTTTTTCGTCTAAAGATCATCACAGAAGACCGCTTCCGCGAACATCTCCATCTTTTCATTGGAACTTGTGACACAGCTGCATATAGAAAGCAACAAAACCGCAAACCAAGAAGGCAAAAGAAGTAACGTACGATTATCATCTGCTAAGCCACTTCATCCAAAAAAAAAAAAAATTGAGCGAAAAAAATCTACAATAAAATCTCATCTTTTAATTCAGCACTCTTATCCCCATGCAATCAAGAAACTATCCTCGTTCTCCTAATGTGCTTTTTTTTTTCTTTTCAAGTTACCATGTTCCCACTATTAGCGTTGCTCCACCTTATGATTGAAAGTTCCGAGTTTCAAGAAATAAAAAGTCTGTGACAACAAAGTTTCCAAAATACCAACTATCCTCGGATTCGCTCTAACAAAGGGCTAACACTTGAAGCGTCAGCCAGTTACAATCTTCCCAACGGTGATCAATTTCCTTTTTACAACTCGTTTCCAAAGTCGGATGTTTCCCAATAAATGAAAGCCGGAGCAAGTTCCAAGGGGTCCTACGTGCAGAATACTGCAGCTTCTTTAGAACCTCACGGTTGAGATGTTGTACGTTTCCATGTGGGTCGAACGACATTTACTCCCCTCCCCCTCCCCCTCCCCTGCATCAGTTTGCTTCAGTGCTGCCCTCGATTACTTTATACCAAAACTGGGGATAGCGTTGAAGGCGCGCTCTGATTGGCTACTCGTGTGGCATTTGCACCCGAAGAAAATGGAATAAATGATATAAAACCATCTTTTTGTGCTATATCATCTCACTGTTATATATATATAATATATATACAACTTTACAAGTTCATCCCTACAAGCCTGTTTTTCCTGATGAGTGGGCGAAAATCCCCTGATGAGTGGGCGACCACGAAACAGGCTTGTAGGGATGAACTTGTAGTTTATTTGTCTTTTTATTCCATATATACTACGCTCTACTTCTATGTATTGAGCAATTTTTTCCGAAAATCAAGTTTCACACATGATGAGGCCCAGAAGGCCGAAACAGTACTGTCTGCAGTTAGTTATATATATATATATATATATATATATATATATATATATATATATATATATATATATAACGTTTAGAAGAAAGACAACTTCACAGCGTAGCGACTTCAAGTTTCATGTTTGGACAATCATCAGGCTACAGATCTTACATTTGCATTCTAACTCATTTAAAGACCATTCTAATACTCTAGGGGAGCGTGCTATTTTAAGTTCGACAAAAGGTATTTGTTCTTGTGTCTGCATTTAGAAATTAACTCGTTTCTTTTGTTCAGTAGGTGGCGCGTATCTGCTTTTATTATGTACAACTTTTCTGTAAGGCACAGGTCGCATCTCTTTGATCCACATTTGTATGGTGAGGCGAAAGACTCTATTGCCCAGCGTAGCGTGTAATTGATGTTATTGTCCTTTTGACTCCTGATTTGCCTCGATAACTCCGTCTCACTGCAGTACTTTTTATGCCTGAAGGATTTAGTGTGATTGTTGTATCGGGTTTTAAATTCTCCCTCTGACGCTACGTAGTAGATCTTGGTGTTGTTATCGCTTGTCACTTCGGCTCTATAGACAATAGACGATGATAGACATTTGCCGTCTAAGGGGCATGATTGCTTGTTTCTGCAATTGCATAGCCGCGCTTCGTTGGGTGTTTTCGTGGCGTTTAATACTTTTGCATTTTGTTGCCTGATAATGCCTGTCATGTTGGTTGTGCAGCAGTAGCTAAGCTTGATTGTGTTCGTGTTTAGAATTTTGTGAAGCTTGTGGCCTTTGTGGAAGTGTTTCTTGATCAGGTAGATGAATTTTTTTCCGATGTTGGTATTGACTTGCAGGTTGTATGGTGGATTGAACCAGAGGATATTGCGTTGACGGTTCCTTTTCCGTTTGCTGTTTTGCTTGGCGGGCTCGTACTTGAAGGTTGCGTTGTGCCCGTTTTCCTTAAACGCCAATTCGTAGACATCTTTGGCTTTGTCGAATTCGTCTTTGTCGCAAGACAGGTCAGATATTCTTTTGTTGACCATTATTGGCAGCTCTTTGATGATGGTGGGTGGATGATTCGACCGTGCATTGATGTATGATAGTTTGTTGTTGGGTTTTCTGTAGGGGTAGTACTTTTCTCTCTGCAAATCCAGCGTTACGTCCAGAAAGTCGGTGGAAAATAGGTTCGTTTCGATTGTGATTGAAAGGTTTTCTTCTTTGAAGAGAGCGGTTATGCGCTTTCTCAAGCGATCTAGGGTGGGTCCGCTGATGTTGCTAACTACAGCGAGGCCATCGTCTCTGTATAGGCCTATGGACGCTTTGTTGACAAGGGCGGATAGTTTACTTAGGAGGTAAAGCCCTACTAATTCACAGACCTCGGCACCATCGAAGCAACCCATTGTGACATCGAACAGCGAGTTTGGCCCTTTCTTTACCCATGTGTCACTGCTGTCAAACAAGAGAGATTTTCTTGAATTCTTGAAGACGGCTAGGGCCCTGTTTGGGATGGAGGTTATTGAGCTGGCGTAGGCAATGGCTTTATCTAAGAGATTCTCTGATATAGATGGGTAGAATTCCACAATGTCAAATTTGATGAACCGTGAATGGCTTTTGTTGGGAATCGCTTTGAACCAATTTATTACAGTTGAGGTGTTCTTCCATTGGTTTAGGTTGGTCGCGGAGATGACAGCTTTGTTTATGGTGTCAAGGTACTGCTTGGCGACTTTTCCCATTTCCGGTTTCGATGGGTTTATCAACCGACAGGGAGTTTTGGATTTGAAATTCTCCTTGTGATCTTTTAGCGTGATGAACGC
>NC_090896.1:41278047-41281692 GCF_036669925.1 Montipora capricornis
TGATTGGTGATCTCTATCGACCGTGCCGACCGGATTTCAACGGTCCACTAACTGCCTCGGCTGAGAACGACTACGAGTACGAGTTTTTCTGTATATTGGGCACACTCATTACGTCCAACGAACGAAAATTTCCGACACCACTCGTGCTCAGAACTGAGAACTCACACTCGTAGTTGTCCTCGTTCTCCAATCTGAAGGTCGCTAGTGACAGTGACAGTTGGGACAATACAATACAATACATACTTAATTGACCGCCCCCATAGGGGGCTTTTCAGGGCCAATGAAACACGACGAAAAACGACAGAACAGAACAACAACGACTGTTAAGAATCCCAACTGGCTGGAGGCAAACCAGTTGGCTATTTACAAGTGCGGGCTGGCAAGTTGAACCAGGGACTACCAGGAACAAATTTCAGTGAGTGGTTAGAGCGGGTCTTGAACCCGGGATCTCCGGATCTCAAGGCAAGCGCCCTAACCACTGGGCCACACTGCCTCCACCTTTAGATCGGCCACACTGCCGGACCTTTAGATCGGGGGACGAGGACGACTACGTGTACGAATTTACCGTTCTGAACATGGGCACTTCAAAAAATGTCGGCCTTCAAACCTTATGCAGATGCTTAGTACAGAAAATTCGTACTCGTTCCTCCTGCTCCGATCTAAAGATCCCTAGTGACAGTCATAGTGATAGTAGGGGAGCAGGGATGGCACAGTGGTGCGAGCAAAAGGCTCCCACCAATGTTGCCCATGTTCGATTCCCGGACCCGACGCCATACTGAAGTGGGTTGAGTTTGTGTTCGTTCGCTATTCTGCTCCGAGTGTTTTTCTTCGGGTTCTCCGGTTTCCCCCAACTCCCTCAGCAAAAACTCAGCATGGCAACTGGATTCCACCTGGCAGACAAGCTGTTCTCCAAGGTCACAGCTGTGAGGCGTTCGATCCTCCTAAGGTAGCCCATAGTGTTCTTTCGGTTTGACCAATTGTTGAAGCTGCGTCCTTGCCGTGATACTTGTGACGAGCGAATAGCGCGACCGTTATTATTATCTATTATCATATTATTATTACTATTATTATGTATGTATTAGTCATAGTCCGACAGTGGAGTATAAGGATCGTTTCCACCTAATATATCACCTTTCAATTGAATAAAGGCGCAAAAAATTCCTGCCTTTTTGTTGTTGTAGTAAAAGCTACGTGGCAATACTGATTGTTATTGCAAGACCAACCTCACTATAACCTGAAAATATGAATTGTCAAGTGGTTTTTTTATTTGAAAAGCAAATTGCGAACAGAAAAAGTACCTCATCTTTTTAAAGTATTCCTCTTGAAAGCAATAAGCGTAAACCGGCTTTTTTGTTCTCTTTAATTATTATATATATGGAGTGTGATTCCTTTGTTGAAAACAATGGTTGACCGTGGAATCCGGTAAGCGACAAAAAATGTAAGCCTAAAGCCCGTTTCAAACGTCGCATTTTAGATGTGCCGAATCTAATGCAAATGAGCAAAAACAATAGATTTTTCTCATTGTGCATGATCATTTCCGCACATGTAAATGCGACGTTTAAAACGGGCCTAACGCATCCTTCGATAATATACTTGTTTAAACTTTATTTCCAGCCTCCTGGTAAATTTTATAATTTGCTGTTTGTTTTCGAGCCTGGTAATATGAAAATTTATATCGTTTTTTTTTTGCTTTTTATGTCTCCATTTTTTTGTGCGTTTTACTTTCTTAGCGTTCTCCTTATCCCAAGTCTTCCCGTCATATTATTCCTGATACATACTGTTGTGAAAGCAGGTTCGCCTCAAATTCCCATTGCTGTGAGCCGACTAATGATTGTGGCCACCAACTTTGATTATTTTTGCTTACTGTTGTAGAGGACCAGCCTTCGATTCTCGGGATACCAGATAGCTTATACTGCCGCAGGTAATAGTCTATCTCTTAAGCATATATGTTTGGAGAGTGGGTATTTTTTAGGTCACATAAAACTTCAAGTACACTTATGATAGTGTCCTGCAGGGACCGTACACCGAAACGGCGTCGGCGAGAACATAAATTGTTACGTTCTCCAAACGTCTTAGAAATTCTTCCAAATTTGTCGTATTGTGCCAAAGTTTATTATGGAACTTTAAAGTTTCAGATGTGTGCTCACAACAGGAACCAAAAAAAAAAAATTGAAGCACAGGTTTAGAGCCATTGCTTTGTTCATTAAACTGAGGAAATGTCATCCAACGCGCATACACGAGTTGGTCAGAGTTCGAGTAGCCAGGAGCCCATGACTAGGAGCGGAGAATTCCCACACTAAGCCTATGTTACGGCATTTTTACAGACCGATCCATGGTTAGACTACATGTTTCCCAAAAAACAAAGGCAGATCCGATTCTGTGACGAGTCATAGGCTCTTGGAGTAGCTAATTTCATTTCCTTGAATCGCAGTTCCATGAATTCGAAAAACACAGGCACGCGAAAGCTTCTCTCTTTGCAGCAAGAATGCGTGATTGGATCTAAGGTTATGATGACTCAACACCAAAATATGAGTGATTTGGAAGCATTTGGTCCCTAATGTGCATGTTCCCCAGCTGACATAGTCCTTTATTTAGTAAGACCCAGCTCCCGTCAGAACTCCGATGGGTAACTTCTTGCAAATCGCCTGCTCTATTCCTGCCTTGATGTGCTTATGGCGTCAAATAAAAAGGAAATAGCGCACAGCCTCGTTTTCATTCTATGTCCTTAAACTACATCGTTTTTATAGTCGTCGAATAAGTTAAGCATAATCTCCAGTTCCACGATAAAGTGACAGGAGTCTATGCTGTCGCTTCTGTCTGCTTCTATTAATTCATAAATCTCACGGAAGCAATCAGTTAAGTCTTTAATGGTAAAAGTATGATGTACATGAGATTAGGACACGTACTGACATTAACTGCCTTGAACTATATAAAACACGTTTGCCTATTAAAAAAAAAAAAAATGATGCTTGGGTGTTAATATTTTGCCTTAAATCACTGGAAATCCTGTTTCCAAGCTTCCCGATTTCAAAACTCTGCTGGGGGAGCATGCCCCCAGACCCCCCTAGAGGAAAAGGGGCCTTGGGTCTCTTTGATTAGCTCCGGCATTTGCTAACAAAGATGAGACACCAAATGAAATCTTACTGAAAGCACTGAGAGCTGGCGTCGTCGTCCGAGATTTCTGGTCCATCTCGCCGACCCCTGATTTAGGAGACAAGCCTGAGACAAGGTTGTTTCTTTACTTTAATATGGTGCATAAAGGCATTATGGTGACAACGGGAGGGCACATTGTATACATATTGTGTGTGTAGCACTGCCCTGATGAGGACCAGAAAAACAGTACTGTCTGCAGTTAGTTAAGTTATATATCTATATATATATATATATATATATATGTGATGAGAAGAAGAAAGGTGTAGCCATGCCTCGATAGATAATGTATAAGGAAATAACTTCTTGAGGCATATGTGTTTCTAATCGGTTTTATACTTCAAACGTTCTCGCCGTTTAGAGCTTCGTCAGTGAATGAGATTATGAGTACAAGATTGCTTTATGTAAAAAAAACTTAGTAAATGGTGGAAAGTCAAGGCACCATTGTACTAAGTTTTTTTACGTTTGAAGTATAAAACCGATTAGAAACACATA
>NC_090896.1:41286792-41289292 GCF_036669925.1 Montipora capricornis
TTTTTTTGTGAAACGGTGTTAACCAAAAGAATTGCGGGACGAGACGGCTCCCCATCCACATTAGACAATTCATGTTAGGCGCAACCTCGTTCCCAGGGTCTATCTTCTCTGCTTCCTTTGTCGTTGAGGAGAAACACCCCGGTTCAGGCTGGTCACGTGGCACTCCTCGACAAACATTTCCCACTAGGGTAACCTTTTCGTTATGCACCAAGTTGTTGAAAAACTGTCTACTCGCTGTACAAGCTTGCTACTTAGGAATTACTTTGTTTAAGGTTCGGAAGAAAAAAGAAAGTCAAAGAACAAAATATAATACCTGCACATGTTCGCAAGTGTCGCAAACTATTAGCATTCTTCGTTATTACTCAATTCTACTGCTCTCTTGAGCTTGAATCCGGACCTTCAAACGGCCGACACAGGTGAAAATGCGAACGACGCGAGTGTATTTCCTGTAGCGTCTGATCGATTTGACAACAGAATTTTGCCTTTCACGTCGAATTCCATGTGTATTACATAAAGTAACTTGCAGTAAAACGTTTTGTCGATGCTTGTCTGAACACAAAATGGAATGCGTGCTGATTCCCTCAATCGCAATGAAGACAAGAGCTACATTGCTTCCCCTCCCCGAACTCAAAATTATATGGTTTACCTCCCAAAGGAGGCACGTGACCAGCCTGAACTAGGGGTTTTTCTCTACGACAACGGAGGCAGAGAAGAGAGATCCTGGAAACGAGGTTGTGTTAGGCGTAGTGGTGTTATTCGGGAATAAACTGAAACTAACCTGTTGCTGTTCATTCAAGATTTATTCCGTGGTTAAATCCAAAAAATATTTTATAGTAGAAATTTTAAAATACACATTCTTATACTTACAGCTGGGGCAAGGCATCCAAGATCAAACGTCGATTCTTTTATAACTTTTTTGCACCTTGAACAAAATTTCATTCATTAACGGTGAATGCAAGTAAATGCGTGTTCATAGGATTCTCGAACACGTTTTGTGCATTTAGTGAATGGGGACCGTGGCAAAAAATGAGAGAGATGTTTGGTATCCGTTATGTACCGATGGAATCGAACATAAAAGATCCCCCAGGAACAAAGTGTTCTTGCCTTGCCTTAGGCTGGGAAATTTGACTATCTTAGCGAACTTTTTTTCTAGGAGAATCTAAGAAAATCCATTTCTGATTACTCATCATCAGAGGCTTCACCATTTAAGAAACCAGAAGGCCCAAAAAAAAGGAGCAGCCGCACTGGATCGGAAATTACAAGACGGTTCAATTAAAGCGTATTTTATGGTTTTATGATCCGGCTTTGGATTTCAACAGAAATGCAAAACACGGGGGGGAGGGAGGAGTCGCTCAAAGCGAAAATTATTTGCATTTTTTTAGAACATAAACATGCAGTTTAAATCACAGGCAGCCCAAGTTCGGTATACGATTTATAGCCTTTGTAAGCGAAAATTAACATCCAAGGTATCTCGGTGTTGCATTGCTTCATTTAAACACAGGCAGCCCAAGCTCGGTATACGAATTATAGACTATGTGTGGGAAAAATAACTTTGAGCTTACAAATGCCAAAATAAGCTGTAACTGTGGAAATAAACTTCACTTACCTCTACATACAGTTGTCCTCGTCTGTTCTGTGCAATCGGAGGGCAAACTCATTGTCCGTTTTAGCCGCATTTGTGGCTTTCGAATTTTTACGATGCCGTTAGTTGTCATTTCCCCTCATAAAGAGAAGAAAGGCTGTTGACTACGGCGACCTCGTCCCACAAATTTCTCTCGCATTACAAAGCAACGGTCCGAATAGCCATAAAAACATTTTCTATCGCATCAACTCCACTCCGGGACAACACAGCGATTTTTGGCTGCTAAATTCCAAATAATGTTTGGCTTTCTATAATCTTCCCGTGCGTTCAGCTAGATGTGTGACTACGGCCGTTATAGCTTGATGGCGATCATATTACATTCTGCACTCTCATTGGCCAAGTGTTTCAAATTGTCCAGGGAGAGTGCAGAATGTAATACGATCGGCCATCAAGCAGGGGCACCCAACAACCAATTCGTCGTAAAATGTATTATTATACCCCAGTTAATGAAAATAAATGTTATTAAGGCACTTTCAGGTGTTTTTCAGTGTTGCTGGGAAAACATTATCTGTTCCTTTTTCCCAGCAACACACACAAGAAATTTCCCAGCCAGCTAGATAAAATTGGTTGGTTTCCCAGCAAGCTGATCAAATTTATTTCCCAGGCAGGAATTCCGCGCGCTTTCAAATCCCTCGATCCAAAACGACCGAACAAAAGCGACAAAACCGCGACAAAACAGGTTTTTTCCGCAAGCGCAATCACTCTGACCAACCGACGTATGTTTGCGACTTCTCTCTGGGAGAGGAAAGGGGTTCTTTTTTTTTTTTTTTTTCTTTTTAGTCGTCGTCAGTCTTCAGAGTTTCTACAGCCAGCTCGGGTTGAAATGCTAGAAAAAGTCAGTAATTCCCAGGCAAAACC
>NC_090896.1:41294292-41306792 GCF_036669925.1 Montipora capricornis
AATCCTGTATATCAACAGAAATATCGGATTTTTGACTTTCATTTCTTTGTCCAGGTCAGATAGCATGTTTGCAATCGCAAATGGGACCAAACTGTTGTTTGTGAGTACGATGCACAAAATCAACAGTGCACAGAGCATGACGGGAAGTAACAATCAGTCTTTATTTAAAATTCTGTAAGAAAAGTAGGGGGTGGGGGTGGTGTGTCTAATTTTCTTGTGGGTTTTGGGCAATCTGACTTAAAGATTCAAATACCACTGTGTCATACTTTTGGGACTGATTTAAAATAGGAAGTTAGTAGCAAGCCTGAAAGGAGTCCTTCAGTGTGGTCTTCAAGGTCGCCCCGGCAGGGTCGTGCTAACTCCATTTCTGGCAGAAATCACGACCACATTTTACGATTGACAAGGTCATGTGACACGGTCATACAAAGGGCCTATTGAAAGGTTTCAGTCGGCTTGTAATCAGTTTGAATGTCCGTGATGGATTCGTGTTTAAATCGTTCCTCTTTAATTAATATACCACTGTGTCGAGCAACCTGATTTCGTTCTTTGATATTTCGGCCGTGAATTTGTTGGTAGGGAGGAATTTAAGGATCAAATGGTATATGAAATGAATCATATATAAACTGCGGATATGAAATCAAGTAAAGCTATGATCTTCGCAGTTATGAACGCAATTTCTGCAATTGCGAAGAGAAGCCTGAAAATTTCAGGACTTCAACGGGGTTTGAACCCGTGACCTCGTGATTCCGGTGCGACGCTCTAACAAACTGAGCTATGAAGCCACTGACGTTGGGAGCTGGTCATTTGTGAGTTCTAATGGTCCCGTGAGGAATAAATCAATGATGAAATGCTATATGAAATGAATCATATATGAACTGCGGATATGAAATCAAGTAAAGCTATGATCTTCGCAGTTATGAACGCAATTTCTGCAATTGCGTAGAGAAGCCACAAATGACCAGCTCCCAACGTCAGGGGCTTCATAGCTCAGTTGGTTACAGCGTTGCACCGGAATCGCGAGGTCACGGGTTCAAACCCCGTTGAAGTCCTAAATTTTTCAGGCTTCTCTACGCAATTGCAGAAATTGCGTTCATAACTGCGAAGATCATAGCTTTACTTGAGGGAGGATTTGTTAGCTTTTTTAATAAAATGGTCCGCCTCGGATCTCTGTTTTATCGCTGTCCCACTTTGTTGGATTAACTTTGTTTCAATTTGCTCCATGAAAATATTAGCAAGAGATTCCCGTGTTTGTCTCCATGGCGGTTTGTTTAATAAAATGGTCCGCCTCAGATCTCTGTTTATCGCTGCCCCACTTTGTTGGATTAACGTACGTAATATCATTTCTATACATGAGGACCATGAAGTAGGAAAATTGGAGATGACAGATTTATTGAAGCCTTAGCTTGTGGTTTTCATTTTTTAATACATTTGTTTAGTTTGTCTTATATTTGTACTAAGCCTAAATATGGCTTCAATTTCAAACAGTATTTGTCCTGCATTTATCAGGGACAAATATGAAATTATATTTATCCCACATTTGTTGTCTTCACAACCAGGGCAAATATAATATCAGATTTGTCTCATATTTGTCTTAAAGCCAAATATAATCAAATGCATTATTTCATCCAGTGAATAAGGAGATGTCTTTGAAATTAAGGCGTAACACTTGGGCCAAGTAGTGTTTAGTTAACAAACTTTTGAAATCCAAATGGTCATGGTAGAGCGGTTTTCAATTGAGTGTCGAAAGTAGTTAGTGAATTACTTTGGTTTATGATTACTTCACTCAGTGATTGGTTCAAAGTTCTCGCTCCACTTTTTCAACCAATCAAAAGTGAAACCAAAACCAATTGTGGCTCGCGCGTGCACATTTTCCCGCGCTTTGTGACGGCTACGTGTAATTACTTCGAGTTTTGATTGGTTTACTGGATGGTCTCCGTCCTTTTTGATTGGCCAAAGTAACTACTTTGGTTTTGGTTTTACGACACTCAATTGAAAACTGCTCTAGCACTTTAAATTGTCCGGCAAAGTGCGAGGATGACTTCTCACTCGTCTATAACCCGCACTTCAAATACACATTCTTTTTATTTCATTTCATTCATCGAGTTCTTGACGGGAACAAATGAGCCCAACAAATTGACCTGCTTTCAACTGTGTGGCTTCCTAGCTCAATTGACAGAGCATTGCAGCGGTATCGCAGAGGTCATGGCTCGAATCCCGTTGGAACCACCTGAAATTTTCAGATGTTTATAAAAAGCGGCAATTGCTTAAATTCTTCAGCAAAGTACGAGGATCACTTCTCACTCGGCGTCAATAACCTGTACTTCAAGTATACATTAATTTCATTTCATTTAAAGAAATTACTGTATCTTATCTTATTTAACAACGCACTGGATTTGTCTCCAATCCTCTTGAATTCAGATCTCCCACGATTTGTCTCATTATTATTTTTATTATTATATCTTGGAGGATATTACATGGCCGCGCGAGGATACGAAGTTTATCTTCGAGTGCTGGAAGTATCTCTTCCGAGTGAGCGAAGCGAACGAGTGAGAGATACTTTCAGCACGAGAAGATAGAATTCGTATCCCGAAGGGGCCATGCAATGTTCTCTTTATGATATAGATATTGATGAAATGTCCAGATTTAAAACAACTTGTTTTACCCATTTTCCAAATGATGAAAAAGTGGTCACCAACCGTTAAAACACGCATGTTGTGTAACATGAAACAAGACATAAAAGTTATGAAAAACAAATCACGATAATGTAAAATTTGCAATAAAAATGTTAATGTAGTAGAGACCAATTATATTAAAGCACTAAAGTACCTTACAATGAAGAGGACGCTCGCGTTTTATTGACTTATCGTGTCCGTTACCATGAGGAAACGTATATTCTCACATGTGAAAGACAAGAATGATATGTTCACTGCGCGCGGTGAAGATATGATTTTTTAGTAAAAGGAAAAATCCGGGTATTTCATCACTATCTATATAATAAATCATGATCATCATCATTACTGTCATCATACGATTGTCTCCAGTTCTCTTATGTTCTTCTCAGTCTTAAGCAGTTCCGAGACAACTTTGTACTTCCAATGACGTCAGGTGGATCTAACTTTCCAAACCAGGTCTTTGCTTTCTTCGAGATGGTTCCGAATGCATCAGTCAAAATGGACATCCCTGTCATATTTGCTATAACCGAAACATGGCTTAACGTAAATGACGACACCATTAGATGTTCAGCCTGTCCTGAAGGTTGTTATCTAGCTGATCATGCTCGATCAACTGGACGTGGGGCGGCACTGCTCTGCTTTATCGTGACTCACTAGCCGCCAAGAAGATTGAAGCCGGAGAGAAAACGTCATTTGAATATTCGGAGTGGTTAGTACAATCAAAACATCACAACCTACGTATTTTTATTATCTACCGACCGCCTTATTCGGACGAACATAAAGTTACGATTGGGACATTTTTAAATGAATTTTTAGAATATATTGAAACACTCTTGTTATCAAATGAGGAAATTATTATACTAAATCTTGGTGATTTTAGCATCCACGTAGATAATTCAAATGACAACGATGCGACTAAATTAATGGATATGATTGAGTCTTTGGGACTAAAATAGCATGTTGAAGAACCTAACGCATATCTTTGGGCACACATTGGACTTAGTCATAACTAGACTATCAGATGATGTAGTTCGAGACTCCTCGTGTAGATAGTTACATCTCAGACCATGGGGTTGTTCTTTTCAAGTTGAATAGCGTAAAACCTTCTCTTTCTGTCAAGACTGTTTCGTATAGAAAATATAAAGCTATTAATATTCAGGATTTTCAGTCTGACTTGGCTAAATCTGACTTATGTACAAACCATCCGAACTCTCTTGATGAACTAGTTTATCGTTATGATAAAACTTTCACAGCTACATTAGACAAACACGCACCGTTGTTGACCAAGACAATTGTGGTAAGACCTCGTGTTCCGTGGTTTAATGAAGAAATAAGGGAGGCTAAACGGGAAGGAAAAAGAGCAGAGAAGAAATGGCGAAAGACGAAAAATGCCGTTGATCTCACGATCTTTAAAGTAAAAAGAAATGCTGTAGTATCATTGATGAACAAAGCACGTAAGGATTTCTATACTAATTTTATTGAGGAAAATAGTTGTGATCAACGGAAATTGTTTAAGGCTAGTAAGAGTTTTCTTAATTGAAAACCTTGCAACGCTATACCACCTAATATTGATTAGAAATAATTCGCATGGAATATAGAAAAATGTTTTGTACAGAAAGTTTTGGATATAAGGAATCGATTGGATAATATTCATTCTAGCTGTGAACATGAGACGTCGATACCTCATGTGGCTCCTACGGTTCAATATATACGTGAATTTGATAAACTTACAGAGAATGACGTGAAGTTGATAATGCAGCGGTCCTCACTACGGTCATGTTTATTGGATCCTATGCCATCTTGGCTGGTTAATCAATGTGATGTTCTGCTTCCTGTTCTCACTACGCTAATTAACACCTCTTTACAATCTGGTGAATTCCCAAAAGCATGGAAGGAAGCCTTGGTATTACCACTTCTGAAGAAGCCTGGCCTGGATTGTCAATTCAAAAATTTTCGTCCTGTCTGCAACTTACCAGTTACGTCAAAGTTAACTGAGCGGGCTGTTTTTGAACAGATTCAAAAGCATATGTGCACTAATAATCTGTATCCGCCTTATCAGTCATCATACAGACGATACTTCAGCACTGAAACATCTTTATTAAGAGTTAAAAATGATATCCTATTGAATATGAATAAGCAACATCTTACTTTATTAATTTTGTTAGACCTGAGTTCTGCTTTCAATACAGTTGACCATGACATCTTGTTGAAGCGACTCAGCTCTAAATTTGCAGTATTTGGAACAGTAATTGAATGGTTGCGTTCGTATCTTGACGAAAGATGCCAGCGTATCTTAATCAATACAACACAATCTAGTAGCTTTAAGTTGAACTTTGGAGTACCTCAAGGTTCGTGTCTCGGTCCGCTGCTCTTTACTGTTTATGCTAGTAAACTATTTGATGTAGTTAAACATCACCTACCAACGGTACATTGCTATGCGGACGATACACAGCTCTATGTCTCGTTTTGTCCTACTGATGAGACTGGTCAAGACGAAGCTGTTGCGGCCGTGGAAAGATGTGTTAATGATATCCGATTGTGGATGACTACTGATAAACTTCTTCTTAACGATGACAAAACTGTGTTTGTTGTGATTGGCACCAAACAACAGCTCGCCAAAGTTCAACTTAACAACATTACTATATTGGTCAGTTTGAAATAACACCTACGTCATCTGTTAGGAACTTGGGAGTGTGGTTTGATTCCACATTGTCAATGAACTCACATATCAACAAGACTTGTTCATTAGCATTCTACTACTTGTATAACTTTAGGAAAATTAGAAAGTACTTGTCTAGAGCATCTACTGAAAAGCTGATTCATGCTTTTGTTAGTGGTCGTATAGACTATTGCAATAGCCTTCTTTTTGGCCTACCAGTCTATCAAATACATAAAATTCAAAGGGTCCAAAACGTTGCAGCCAGATTACTATATAACGAATCTAAGTACTGAAGAATAACACCATTATTGTATAATTTGCACTGGCGGCCTGTTACATTTCGCATAGAATTTAAAATTTTACTTTTAGTATATAAGGCTATTAAGGGTTTTGCTCCAGGGTATATAACAGAACTTATTAATATTAAGAATGAGGGTAGATATAGGTTACGTTCCAATTGGAATGGAATCTTACTTAAGTATGTTAATTTTAAAACGTATAAGACATTAGAAGAAGAAGTCAAAAACTAGTTATTAGGCTAATATTAAAAATTCTATATCATGTATTTGTGTTGAAAAATAAAATATGAATGTAAGTGGGATAAAACTACAACCCAGACTATTTCGACATCGCATATATAAAAGTATTACTTGTTCTGTTCGTACAAAGCTTTGGCATATTAAAATTGCGCTGTCGTCTTAGATTATAGCGCGAGTTGTCATAGACTGCAGGAAGGAGCGCATTCAGTTTATGATTTGGGACACTGACAATGTTATCAAAAATCTTGCTACATAGTACGTAATGTTGCTCTAAAATGGGTGTTACCCCCATCTTTATAGCCAAGCTAAGTTGCACTTTCCCCGAGGTTATTATTGACATTGCTCTTTTCTCGAGCCCTGTCAGCTCGTTCTTTACGGACGGGAGGAGACCCTTAAAAAAGACATGCTGCGTATTCTACAACAGACCTCTCGCACGATACATAAAACAGTGCTAGATCTTGTTTCGGAACTCCCGCTCTTTTTAACTGAGTTAGAAAATAGTCTCTTACTGGTCTTTTTGGTTATCCCAGTTACATGGTCATTCCATATTAGATCATTCGCTTCTTCCCTTCTGTGATGAGAGGATCAAAGACTCTTTACCCTTGGCAAAGAAGATCCTGAGTTATTTGCACTTATCGGCGTTTGATTGAACCCTCTTTTCGCGAGACCACTCTATTACTCTGTCAGCTATTGCTTGTGCATGACTTACCCCGCCCTTTGCTGCTACCTCTGACACCGTGGTGTTGGCATTGCAGTGCGTTCGTATCGAGGTCAGTTTGGATCTATCCAACTTTTTAACTCTTCTGACATACTCCGATGTTATTTTGCCCTTTATGCTGGTGTTAAGAGTCCGGCTGGTCCAATTGTAAAATGCCAAGGTATTTAGGGTCAACACTTATTTCCATCCCTCAAACTGACATTGGACATTTCGTAACAATTACACGACGCAATATCCCATGTTAATATTGACAAGCTTACCGCTCTAAAAAGAATGAAAACAGGCAAAATTACAGCTTTAGTTCAACAAGAAATAGCTATGCCGCGCTGATCTACAGTATTTAGGTCTAAAAACCCCTTTGAAGACGGTTAACTTTCAATCGTTTTGCTGGGTACTCTACAAAATACTCTAAAAAAATACAAAATACAAAATACAAAATACTCTAAAAAATTCGATCTTCCGGAAGGTTGTCTCGTTAGTCTAGCTAGTGGATATCGGAAACTGCAAGATGAAGCCATCGATCCTGGTTCAACTCTTTGCCTCGCCTATTGTGAATCTTCTCAGCTTGTTTAAAATCTTTGTTTCGTTGAAGTAGATTTGAAGTCTAAAGTAGACTGTACGTCGTATAAGTTAAATAAAAAGGGAAATGTCAGTTTGAGGGATGGAAAGAAGTGATGACCGGTATTTAGAGCCTCCTCTTTTACTTCCCTGGTGTGATAGTCGTCTGGTAGGTATACTCTGTTCCTATTTCCAGGACAGCGCACTCGTCTTGAGTGCGCTGTAATTCTTTTTGTAGTGACAGATACGTACACTAAAGAATTCAGCTCAGTGATGTTTTGGGTTTGAATCCTCTTCAGAGCTTCATTAACTTTGCTTTCAGCTATACTTAATCACTTGACTTCATTGATGGTAATTCTACTCCCTGTTCAAGACGCATGACTTTCAGAATCCTTTCGCAGAGGATTCTCTCGGTGTTCTTCTTGGGTAACAGATGATTTTTCATAATGTGGTAGGTCTGTGGCAATATGCTTTGTAGTTTCATTTTCTTAATATTAATTTTTTTTCTCTCAGAGCTATTTCCCCTGGTTCCACAGTCTCTCGCCACTTCTTGGTTTTAATCTGGCGTACTTGATAAGCCAATCTCTGATTGGTAACTTCTTTGAGCTCTTTCCTTGGTGTTACGGTCTCTTCACAGCTCTACCAGTCTCTTTCTGTATCCTCTGATACACTCCTAATGTAACACTCAAACAACCTTCTTTGACCATCCTTCTGTCGTCGTTCAGCGGAAGCAGGATGTTATTAGGGACTTTAAGCAAATCGCTACGGCTGGCGCTAATACGGCTGCCGGAAGTAAATTTCTCCCAAAATGAAACACTACGCATGTGTAATCTGACTACGTGAGTCGCGATGTTTTGTCGTAGTTGCTACTACGTCGGCTTTATTTCGCTTCTCTGGCCCTTTGCAAAGGACATCTCGGCATTTTAAGAATTCTGTTGGATACTATATCCTTTAAAGTCAATTTAAGTCAAGGATTGTGTCAAGGTTGCCTCTCATAAGCTTGTAAATCCGTATTATGAACTTACGATAAGTTTTGGCAAAGGTGTTGGAATGGCGAAGTGAGTTCAGCACGAAGTGAGTTCTTGCGGCTTTCCGTCGTACCTAGATGTAGGGGAAGGCCGCAGATAGCCATGTGTTTTTTGGAGTGGTTAGGCAGATTAAAAGGGCGAGCGACTGGCTTAGATGCATCCTTGTCATTCTTCTCAACATCGCGAAGGTGTTCGCGGAATCGGTCACCTAGTCGTCTACCTGTCTCACCAATGTATAATTTATTGCATGACGTACAGGTTATGCAATAAATGACATTTGCGGAGGTACATGTGAAACGATCGGTGATCTTAACAGATCGCTTAGGTCCCGATATCTTGCTAGTGTTAACAATGAAAAGACAAGTTTTGCATCGTGAGCGCGCGCATTTAAAAGTGCCGGGTTGCTCGTTGGTTTTGAGCGCGCTTCTAACTAAAAAGTTGCCTACGTTTTTGTCGCGTTTGAATGAAATAAGTGGAGGTTGCGAAAAGATTCTACCAGTCTCGGGATCATTTTGGAGTAATTTAAAATTACTAAGAATGATGCTTTTGACTGCGCGATTATGAGGATGGAAAGTGAGGGTGAATGGAATTCTGTCATTCTTATCTTTCTGTGACGTTTGTAGTGACGACTGTCGATCAAATTGTTGGGCGCGATGATGGCCCGCTTTGACCACAGAGACAGGATAGCCACGTTTTTCGAAGAACTGGCACATCTCCTCTGATTTGCTGGAAAAATCGGAGTCATCACTACATAGACGTCGAAGTCTAAGAAATTGAGAATAAGGAATGGAGTTCTTGACATGTGATGGATGTGACGATGAATACAACAAATAACTGTGTGAATCAGTAGGTTTGTAGTGCACACTAGTACATAGCACGTTGCCTCTAATAGAAACTTTGATATCTAGGAAAGCCAATGAAGTTTCCGAAATTTCCCAGGTATATTTAAGAGCCGGATGAAAAGAGTTGACGGAGGTTATAAATTGATCGAGTTCTTCTCTGCTGGATGAAATAGCGCCGATGCAGTCGTCGATGTAGCGGCCGTAGAGTTCAGGTTTGGGGCCGTTGTACTGATTAAAAAATTGGTGTTCAACATATCCTACAAAAAGATTGGCATAGCTAGGTCCCATTCTTGTGCCCATCGCTACACCATTAATTTGTTTGTCATAGTTACCGGCGAATGAAAAACAGTTAAGCGTTAAAACTAGTTCGGCAAGGCGGAGGAGCGTTTCCGAGCTAGGTTCTTTGACAGTGCGTTGATCGAAAAAGTGTTTAAGTGCTTGAAGACCTTCGCTGTTAGGAATGACTGTGTATAGAGATGTAATGTCCATGGTGAAAATAAGTTTGTCTTGGCCGGAGAAATTGAAATCGCGGAAAATTTGTAGTGCGTGTGTACTGTCTTTAATGTATGATGGCAAAGATTTGACGATAGACGTCATAATCCTGTCTAAATAGCTAGAAATGAGATCGGTGGGGCAACTACAGGCAAAAACGATAGGTCGACCTGGGTTGTTGGGTTTGCGGCAACTTTCGGATACCTCGTTTTATGCCAAAATCCCTAAAGATCTCACTTCCAACAATCAAAATCTTGTCAAAGACACCATTCAAAATCTTATAGTTAATCAAGAATTACCGGACACTGCCACTAATCTCATCATCAACACCCCTAGAACTTCATGCATTTACTTCTTGCCTAAAATTCACAAACCCAAGTTTTTGATTGTTGGAAGTGAGATCTTCATTAAAATTTAGCAGACCACCGAGACGTAGTCTACACAGACCTTTTCAGTCACTGCAGCCGTAGTAGCACCATCCGTAGTGATTTGCTTAAACTCCCTATTCTTCTTGTTCTTCTTCTTCTTCTTCTTGTTCTTCTTCTTCTTCTTCTTCTTCTTCTTCTTCTTCTTCTTCTTATTATTATTATTATTATTATTATTATTATTATTATTATTATTATTATTATTGTTATAGATTTTATTGATATCTTTCCATTTACAGTTTTTGAAAGCAAACTGTAGAGTTTCTTGATGACTTCACAGTTTTGTGTGATGATCAATTTCTGGCAGTTGGTTAGGAGTTTGTTGGTTTCGTTCTTGTGGGTTAGGTCAGAAAGTCCTTTCTATAGGGTGCTGTTGAAATCTCCCAGGAAGTTAAACATTATATTTGATTTACTTGATCTCGTTGTCAGGGTAAAGCTTGCGTAGTCCTAATCGTAGGTCCAGGTACTTTCTCTTCTTAGACTCATCCCTGTCGTTGATTGGTGCTACGTTGAACACAGTTCCTTCCTTAAGTATGATTTTCTTGTTTTTCTTATTGTAGATGGTCATATCTGGCTTATTGCTCCATTCTGTGGTGTTTACAGCCATCTATGTAGATGGCTGTATCCCAGAGTATTTGTTCTAGATAGCGCTTGGTCATTTTCAATACTTCTTTTGGGGATAGCTTGCTTATACCAGGCTTTGGAGTCATCGTTTTCCATGCTGTATAATGATAACAGGAACGGTGGTATAGCGGTGATAAGATTTTATCATGCCTCGACTTATGGATTGTTTGAGCTATAGCAGAGCAGCCACATAGTAGATAAGGGCTGGTTTCTTCTGCATTGTGGCACAATGCATGCTAGATCTAATCCCCGTTCTTGTTGTTTCTTTACTCTGCATACTTTTCTGGAGACCAGTTGTCGTATGCATGCATGATGCTAGTGTGTACACTTAGTGCGACATCAGGAATAAATGAATGAATGAACTTTATTTAAGTGTCAAAGTATTTAGCTAAATATAAGCTAATTGTCGACACTAAAAGAACATTCCACATGGAAAATTAAAGAAAAATAAAATAAAGTTAAAATAAATTTAAAAAAGCCAAAACTCCAAAATATTTACCAATTTAAAATTGCTTGATTCAGAGAAAATCTAAATATTTACAAGTTTATAATTACTTAGTCTCGACTAATCTAAAATATTGACAAGTCTATAATTACTTGGTATCAGCTAAACAATTCAATTGAGCGGCAGTCACTGGACAAAGAGAGATAAAATAAGATTAGATTTCATTGCGAAGCTGGTTAGGTGGTGCATAAATTGCATTTGATGCACGTGCCCTCTATTAGAGCTGTCAGGTCTTTCTTTCAAATGTTTTTTCTAAAATTGTCCATTGACTGTCGCTGTCGATCACGTAAGGGTAGTCTGGACAAAAGATATGGACCCTGATATCTGATCGAATGTTTTCCGTTTCTTACTGTAGAGTAGCGAGGTATTTCAAATTCAGCATTTCTTAAGGAGTAACCTTTGTTTGCAGTGTTAAGAAGTTCAACTATGTAATCAGGCGCCAAGCCATTGCTAACTTTATACATTAAAAGTTACAATGTCTTGAAGCCGCCTGTTGTAGAGAGAGGGCAGCTTTACACAGCGTAGATGATTGTCATAAGTGTTAGTCGTGCAGTTGTAAATTACTCTTAGAGCGCGTTCTTGCTGTTTCTCCAGTTTTCGCCTCTCAGATCGTTTAACAAATTGCCATACGATCTGACAATACGTCAGATGAGGGAGAATTGCTGTTAGGTACAGTTGAAGCTTGGTCTTGGATGAGATTAGGTTGCGTAGCCTTGATAGCGTAGCCTTGATAGCACCCCTTTTTCTTCAATTCCTGTGTTTGTTCTAGCTCGGAGTATGATCTTTCAACTCCTCATCACATTCTCTACAAAGAATACAAGCTTTTCATTGATCTTATGCATTCTCAAGACACAATTATTATTTTTATTATTATTTAGTACCATTTGCTGTCTTAAGATCGGCCTGATTATGTTAGAGAGGCTCATCTAGGAGAAGACGCGAACTGTTAAATATTCAAGGCACTGACTTTGAGGTCGAACTAGCAGGGTCTAGATATTGAGATTAATATACCGCCATTTCCCCTTTTTAATATTATAATAGTAACGTTTTTAGTATATTGTTATTATTATTATTATTATTATTATTATTATTATTATTATTATTATTGCCTTGAATTCACACTGTGATTAATGCTGAGTTTCTTGTGTATACACTTAGTGTCAAGTCACAACAAGTACCTCAGACAGAGTATTTTCCTTAAGAAGTGTACTGTTCCCAGCAATAGAGATTTCTGAAGGGAACTAACGTTGCAGTCGATGTCTAGATGTCCTAGATAGCTTTTTAAATTCGTATTTTTATTATAATTATTATGTGGCTAGGAACTCCAAATGGCATGGTAGTGTTGAATTAAGGAGCAATTTATGTTTACTAAATAACAATGATACCAAAACCGACTAAAACAACATCACTATTGAGTGTTGTAATTGTGAAGTGCCTA
>NC_090896.1:41329292-41331792 GCF_036669925.1 Montipora capricornis
GGCCAAGCTATCTCCCGCAAGCCCATCACATTCTTCAGAGCAACCGAGCATGGCGTTCATGTCCCGGAAACAGCAAACGACAAGCTACTGCGAAAATTCTCTTAGTCTAACTTGTCTTTTTTTAGCTTATGGATGACGCTGTCATGCCATGAGGTATCGGAGGCAGTTGGATGGCAACACATTCACCGGATCACTCAAGCTTCACTTTTGTCCCAGTGTTCATGCGCGTATATTTGGAAGGTTTCACGGGATAATAGAAAGGTGCTAGGTTTTTATTGGGAGAAGTTGCTCAATTTCTGCAGATGAAATGCAAGAAATTTATCAAAACCAAACAAATTTCACTGATTTTTGACAAAGCGCCGAATTCAGCATGACGTTTGTTGTCAACGCAATGCTAAATCTCTATCATAATTCAAGTACCATTTCCAATCAGAAGTCAAAGATGGCCTTTTCGCTTCTATTATGTAATAAAGTCAATAATGCACGCATTTTGATTGGTTCTCACCAATTATCTATAAGAAAACAGACGCATTGTTCACGTCATTTCAAAAACTCTTAAGGCGCCCGCAAACGAGGAAACATTGTTGCGGAAACGTTGTTTCCCGAAATGTTTCCTCGACGCGCAAACGAGGAAACATTTGCTGAGGAAGCAAAATGTTTCGGAACAAATCTTCCCTGAGGCCACAAACGGGGAAACATTTGCTTCCGCAACAATGTTTCCTCGTTTGCGGCGCCTTTAATTCTTAATTATAGCAAAGAAATGGACTCCATTTCTGTTCGGTAATAGATTACAGAAGACGTCGAAATGTGGTAAGAAAATCAGTGACATACTCGGCTATCGCCTCGTGTACAAATGTTTTGTTCTTACTACGTTTTCACGTCATCTGTGATCTATTACGGAGCTTTAGCAACTACAACGGCGAGGGCAACGAGAACATCACAAATTTGCATATTTAGTGGGCAAAAACAAAAGCTTTGTACGCCCTACATGTGCGTTTTTCATTTTTGTCCATCTCTTTGCCGTCGTCAGCAAAACAACAACGTGAAATGACCAAAAATGAGGTGGACAGTTTAAGCAATGAAAATTTAAGGCGGCTTCAACGGGATTGGAACCATGATCTCTGCAGTGCAACGCTCTACCAACCCGCACTTAAAATATATACATTTCTTTCATTCACCGAATTCTTCCACGTCAATAAAATGAGCACAACAAAAATTACCTACTCCCAACTGTGTGGCTTCATAGCTCGGTTGCTGGAGCCTTGCACCCGGCATCGCAGAGGTTATGGGTGCGAATCCCGTTCAAGCCACCTGAATTTTGTAGGTGACCATAAGAGATTGCTAAAACTGTCCAAGGATCACTTCTACATTTTGCCTTAAAATTGAAACTTTTTTTTTTCACGTACCTTGATCGAAATTCTGAAATCCATGCATCAAGCAAGTTCGGTCGACACGAGATAGAAAAAAAAATCCCAAAGCCATTCCTTTTAACAGACGAGAGAAAAATGAAAAAATTCCCACAAGAATATTTTGGAAGAAGAGGAAAAATGACACAATGGAGAACAGCCGCCTGCATGAAAGAAAAAGGCAGAATCAATACACAGTAAACTAGCCTTAATTACAACTAACAGGGACACCACTAAACTGGACCTGCGAAACAATCGTTTTACTACATCGCTTTAGTTCTTCGATAGGTGGTTTGCCATTCATTGTTATAGATACAGGTTACAATGCACTGAAGGGAAGATGACAAATAAAAGCAACTTAGCAAACAATCAAAAATTCGCTTCGATTGAGTAGCATTCGAATAGAACTGACTTTTTTTGGATTTAAAGAAGTGTTTGTAACGTTATTGTTAGATGGAATTTAGGCACACATTGTTAGAAGATAAAAATAAGCGTTTTAGGGTAAGGCTATTTTGTGAAACGGCACTGATTGTACTATCAGTGTAACCACTACGTGTGTTACGTTGGGAAACATTTTGTAAAACATGTCTTTTACTGGTGTTGCACAAGGCAAGTCAAGCATATAATGACACTGTACGAGTGTATAGGGCACAAGAATTGTTTGTGAATTCAACATACGCGAGAAAGACCGCTTATTGACGAATGTGGCTCTACCTGTTATCCACCGTGATGACTATCTTTGGGAAGTCTCTGTTGCGGAAGACAAAGTGAGCGAGAAGCACCTGGAGTATCAACACGATAAGTGACATGACAATAGCGGGACTGAAACAGAAACAAAAGTAAATTTTAATGCCTTGGAGATTAATTAACGCGGCAACGGAAACGCCGCTCTGCACAGACGCTTTTTACTTTAATTTGTCTATTTTTTTACGTTCCCTGCAAAACAAAAACGCGTCATGAAATAACAAACTGCAAGGTTTTGTGGAAAACGTCAGGACGTGAAATTACATTTTTACCCTTGCTGCTAAATTAAGCGTTGCTCCAAGAAGTTTTATCCTTGAGCAACTGGCACACTTTTTTCACGTTTGAAATGG
>NC_090896.1:41336792-41344292 GCF_036669925.1 Montipora capricornis
ATATTTACAGCTTTAAAGGCACTTCGTGCGAATGGAAATGAACTCAATACAAACTTGATGATCAGTTCAAGCACGTCATTGTTCAAAAGTTGTTCGTTGGTGTCAGCTGTTTGCTCATCGCTTAAGTTGTCAGGCTGGTCAGGTTCCTGTTCGGCAATCAGATGAGATGCTAAGTTGTCTGGGCTTAGATTGACTATCACCTGATCTACAGAGTTGTCGTGTACAAACTTAACTACGTTAATCATTGCCTCATTAGTAAATAGTGGTACATTAGTTACTATCTGCTCATTGAGTGAGTTATTGTTCATGGATTCACGGCTGGCTCACTCGTTATCCAGTAAATTGTTGCTATGGTTGGTCAATTGGTTGTTTTCAATCGTTAAGTTATTACTTAAACTGTCGTCATTAATGAATACTTCCTCCATGAGATGAGTCTGAGGCCATGGGGACAAACCTACATAATGCTCTCCATGATTCTCCGCAAAGTGGCCTACATAGATAGTCGCCGTAGCATTACTTGAAACAGGCTGAAATGTATGTGCCGCCCCAGCACCGAATGTGGAAACAAAGTGAATGTTGTCATATTGTACAGGTTTGCCGCGGCATTGAGTGTTTGCTGATCACCATAGGTATTACTCTTTACCATATTCTGTAAGTACGATTCCCATGAATCAAACTCTGGAATGAACTGTAGCAAAGGAAAACCGTCATTGTCCAGATAGTTTTCTTGCATATATCCGATTAATTCGTCTCTCATTGTCTCTGGTGACCTGAAGATGCCAAGGCCACTTAACTGTCTAGCTATCGCAGCGAACTGGCAGCTGCCATCTCCTGGTGGATTAAACACAATATTATAACCCTGGTCTTCAATTACGTTAGCGAAGTCCACCCTTTCCATTGAGACCAGATCTTTGTTGCGATGTTGCTTTTTCTGTTGTTTCATTAGCTTTGCAGCCATCTGTTTCCTTTTTTCTTCACCCAGTGTTAACCTTGTTATGTCGTCCACCTTAGCCATTTTGACTCCTTTCTTCCTGTTAGTGGGGAAACAAAACTCACCTTGTAAGAGTGTTCTTTGAGATGTCTCTTTTTTATCACAGCTTCCACGACGTGTTGTCTCTTTTGTGCGGCTTTTATACCTCCTTTCCTCTGAAGGCGAACGTATACTTTTTCTCCGATGCTGTACTTGGAAGGAGGATTAGACTAACTGTGATTTAATCATTCTTTTATTGCATCGTTCAGTTGCAGCGCAAGCCATTTGCCTTACTGCAGAAGCACTTTTATCGCGCCGTCTCCTCTCAGCATTAGTTGGATAGCATTTGCCGGAGTTTGCCACTAGCTCTGTAATCATTGACGCTGATCTATGATAAATATGGAAAATGGATCCTCGTTTAGAATAGACTGGTACGTGGGCAGATGTTTCACCCAGTTAACGCCCTTTTGTGACATCTCTAATAAGTCAAACTCCATTTTAGCACGAAGGGATCGATGACTTCTTTCCACTTTGCCTTGTGATTGAGGGTGGTGCGGGCGACTGTGGATGGTTTTTATTTTCATCTCTTTAGTGAGCCTCTTTGCAGAACCTTTAAATTCTGTACCCTGATCGCTTTGAATCACGGCCGGAGCTCCATGTTCCATATAGATTCCTTTGAGCGCATTAGCGACATCCTTACTACTCTTGTCCTTTAAGGCTCTCAACCACACAAACCGTCTGAACACATCCATAACTGATAACACATATCGATAGGAATCTCCATTGACTTTCACAGTTCCCCGCTTACCCATATCCATTAGATCAACTTGATGTCTAATATGGACATCACGTGCCCGTATTGGTTTCAGTGTAGGCCTGTTTAAAAATCTTAGATTTCGTCGGTAGTGGCATTTGTCACGGTTAAGGATTTTTTGAATGTTATAATAAAACAAAAATAATTCACTTACTGGAAAATTATAGAGGAACGATCGACGTTTCGGCCATATCACACGGCCTTCATCAGGAATCTGCCGAGTCAGCTTGGGTCACACAAGTGTCATGTGATAGCTGACTCGGCACGTCCCGTAACGCACGGTCCCAAGTGTGCGATAGCTCGAGCCGTTGCGCCCCTTTCTTGTTAAGAGAAGGGCCCTCTACCCTTTCCCAAACAGCTTCTTTAATGCCACGTCTGACCCAGTTTTCTTCCTTGCCCAGGATCTTGACATCACGTAGATCAAACGAATGCCCCGAGCTTCGTAAATGGTCATAGACGGCAGAATTCTGTGCCTCGATGGTTCTAGGTCTTTTATCCTGTCCCATTCTCAAGCCCAGCGCCCGCTTGGTCTCTCCAACGTAGGTTTCAGTGCAGTTCTCCGAACCGCACCTTATCCCGTATATCACATGGGTGATCTTATCTTTATGGGGCTTGTCCTTGACATTTACCAACTTCTGCCTTAAAGTTTTACATGGCTTGAAAGTGGTAAAAAATCGAAGGATCTGAAGACTGACTTCATAGCATCAGAGACACCGGTCACATAGGGGATAGCTATCCGGATGTTCCGCTATCCACTAGGTCCAGTCCTCTGTTCTTGTCCCTGTCGCTGATGGTCGCGTTTCGAAGAACTTGATGCTTTCTGGAAGGCCCAGCTTGGGTAACCGCAAAGATTCAATGCCTTCCTGATGTGTTCCTTCTCTTTCTGTACTTCTTCCGGATAGCTTCAAGGGTGCGTATCACGCCTAGCTTGTGTATAAGGGGGTGATGGGAACTGAACTGGAGGTATTGATCCGTGTGTGTTGGTTTGCGATAAAAGAAATCCGTCGCTGTTGATTTTCACCAGGCAGTCGAGGAAGGGTAACAGGTTGTTGGTACATTGCTCCTGTGTAAATTTGATGTTGGCGTCCTGACTGTTCGGGTGGTCCAGGAATCTGCTGGTTTCATTTTTCTCTAAAATGACGAAAGTGTCGTCTACGTTACGAAGCCAAAGCCTTGGTCTCACGCCATTGTAACAACCAAGTGCTCTCTCTTCAAACACCTCCATGCACAGATTGGCGACAATAGGAGAAATCGGAGAACCCATAGCGCAGCCGTGAATTTGCTACGGTTCGTTCTATAGCACACTTGGGACCGTGCTTTACGGGACGTGCCGAGTCAGCTATCACGAGACACTTGCGTGACCCAAGCTGACTCGGCAGATTCCTGATGAAGGCCTTGTGATATGGCTCAAACGTCGATCGTTCGTCTATAATTTTCCAGTAAGTGAATTATTTTCGTTTTATTATACTCTCAACTAAATGACTGATACAATTCATTGTCTTGAATGTTATGTTGACTAAGCCCAACAAATCTATGTTTAAGTGAATAAACAAGCTTCCTCGCCCCCGATCCATTCATACGGTCATAGTCTTTTGCCCCAATCTTACTGATTTCAGGTTTTCGAAGAATTCGCTTTCCATTTATATAAAGAATGTCTTTTCCCTTTTGCTTTTGCACTGTAATATTTCCATTTGATCTCCAATAACGCAAGTATGCAGATTCAGTTTCCGCGTTACTCCGACTTCTGACAAGTGGTAGAGATTCCTTTTTCGCAAGTTTAACCAAAGCCTCATGAACTTCATTGGACACTGCCGAGGGATTTCTGTCTCCCCGTCCTCTGCTTTCTCGCAAAGGCGATATTTTGCTGTAGCAAAAAAATCAAGAAAAGAACAAAAAACCAAAACCAAAACAGCAACTAACTGACCCGTTGCTTGCATTTTGGGAAACAAGTTCATTCGGTTGGTTACGGCTCTCTTTCTCGAGAATAGCGACTCTACGCGAAGTTGCAGAATAACGACAGCTGTTATAACTTGTCCAGGAACTAAAAGTTGCACCGCTAAGTAATTTAACACAAATACTTATATTACCCTTTGTATTAACACGGGAAATTTTGTTTACTTCCCGTGACTGGAATCTTCTGAAATAAAATTCCTAACGGAAAGTCGGAGAAAAGCGATAACAATATTTACGTGTAAACTTTTAATAAGCAACGGTTTTTTATCCTCAAGATAGAAGAATGTTTAAGGCATAAGTGTAATAACATTTGGTCACATGTAAACGTTATAAAGAAGCTTGAAAGAATAAATCAGAACGTAATCTGGAAACAATGACATCCCGACAGACATTCAGTTAACATCACCTTGCAATCAATTTGTTTTGCTGTCCGCCTTTTCCCTTCCTCTTTTGTATTGAAATGTCTACCACGTGACCTATTTTGTGAATTTGCACTCATTTCGGTATGGTTTGAAAAAGGACACTGTGTGGTTGGAAAAAGCAGCGCTCTTTCGAATAACTGCGTTTTTCGAAAGAGCGCTGCGGCGCTTAAATATGACCGACTTTAATTGAGGGCGGCCCTCTTTCGAGTATATACGCTTTTCATAGCATTTGAGGATTTTATTACATTTGTGGTCAATTTTTTATTACATTTGAGGGCTTTATTACATTTGTGGCTTCAACAGGGCCCTTAAACAATGTTAATCATAATAAGCTCCCCGGAATGGAAGGAATTTCATTCGAAAAACAGAAGAACAGTTATAATTAGTTTCCCGCTTTTCCATAGTGTACGTTCCTATATGATCCATCGTTCAGAGGCCCTTTTCTTGTATTTTGTCAGCCCTTTAGGTGTTGGGTGAACTCAAAGGCCCTGCCCGGGGAGCTTATTATGATTAACATTGTTTAGGGCCCCTCCAGGGATTTTGGTGTTTTTTTGGCCCTTTTGGGCTCCAAAGGCATTGTTTGGAGATTTTGTTACGTAATACCCTTTCCTTTCTTCAGACTTTTGTGCCTAATACGTGCTCTTTAGTAATTGTATTTGTTTTAGCCAGCTTAGATTTTATCTTTTATCCCTTGAAATTATTGAAGGGCCGCAGCCAGGATGGAACATAGTTAAAATTTAAGAAACGATCTCTGGCTAAAATGATTAAAAAACTACGAGCTTTCGACTGTCCGAACTGCAGTCTTCGACGGGTAAAATGAATGATAAGAAATCGATGAGAAAATTTAAATAAAAACGTACATTGCAAAATGATGAGAATGTAGAAAATTTATGAATATTTGTTAAAAAGAATGTTGACCTTCGATGGAATCGCAGGCCAACGTCGTATATAAAATTCCCTGTACAAATTGTTCGTGGTGTTATATTGGGGAAACCGGCAGAGATTTCAATACGCGAAAAAAAGAACATTTAAGGAACACCAAAACTGCGGCCAAAGGTTCTAGAATTGCCAATCACGCTTGGTCCAATAACCACACCATTGATTTCGAGAATGCGTCAGTTATTGACAAAGGCACTTTTAGAACGAGAAAAACATTAGAAGCGTGGCATACCACAGTGACACCCAACGCAGATAACAATTCGTGTCCTTTACCTGGACAATACAACATTCTTTTTAACAAATATTCATAAATTTTCTACATTCTCATCATTTTGCAATGTACGTTTTTATTTAAATTTTCTCATCGATTTCTTATCATTCATTTTACCCGTCGAAGACTGCAGTTCGGGCAGTCGAAAGCTCGTAGTTTTTTAATCATTTTAGCCAGAGATCGTTTTTTAAATTTTAACCTTTATCCCTTGTTAATTGTTTTCTTTAGTGTCATTTTTTCGTTTCCTTCAGTATTTTTTGCTTCGTTAATTTAGCTTTTTTGTCTTCTACTAATTAGCACCACTTATTGTCCTTCTTTTTTGTCATCTTATACTTTTTTGACAGTTGTCACTTGTAATGACGTAATCTCTAGCACCTAAATCTTATTTAGGTTTTGTTTTTATTCAAAAGTTGTTATAACTGAAGAAGGTCTTTGATCGAAACGTCTCATTAAATTTGTAAATTTTTAAACTTTTTTTTACGTCAGAAGTTGTCCGTCCTCGCTCCTTTTTTAACTTTCTACAGGCGTTAATGTTGTATAATTGTCAGGGTTTGTCTCCTCTTCAGTTGCAAATGAGATTTTTTAACGGCTGTACACTTGAACTTATATTAAGGTACGTTACAAAATTACGTGTCAGAACTTGCGTACAATTCGAATATGAAGTATGAAATGCGCAGGAAACAAAAATAGCGCACATAGCAATAAAATAAAAGACAAAAGAACAGCGTAATTAAAAAGAAAGAGACAAATCTAAACGCTCAACTGCTTCTTAAGTATGAGATTTTCCCACTTAAGGACGTTCGCGCCAATTGTTTCTGCGCATCCTTACTGCGCACGCAAATGCACACGCCACGTCATACACGAGCGCGCGCGCTAAGTAATAAAATGAGAACTGATAGGGCAAAAGGCCATTGCTATAGCTTTGCCTGGATTTAACGGTCTTGGACGTTCGGTGACCCCTATTTTTCTTTCCAGAAACGGATTTTATTTACAATTATCTCCACTTTGTCCAAAAATGAACAAAAAATCAATGTGGGAAGTTAAAAAAATTTCAAGATTTCTGCTCACGGGACATCAAATCCTGCCATCTTGCGGCTGCAAGGCGCGTGAAACTATGGTCGCTAAATGTTAACTTGATCTTTAAGGGAACCTCACCAGTTGACTAAATTCACTTAATTAGTCCACTTAAACAATATTTGGCAGAGAAGATTTCACTTCAAAGATTTAATTGCAATGTATTTGGGTTTACACACATTTTGTCACATTTTGGGTGTTTTTCCGGACATGTTCTCTCCAAAACGAAGTCGGTGACCCCCCATTTTTTTTGCATTTCTGACATAACTAACTCATCATCTTACAGGGGTAAAAGTTTCAGAAGAAAATCAATGTTGAAAAAATTTCGCGCGAACGTCCTTAATATGCAATGCCTCTTTGATCTTAATTTGGAATTTTGAGGCGGCAGAGTCTAGGATCGTGAAACATTCTGTATTACAAGAGTCATGACAGGCCCTAGATGAGTGCAGGTGTCTGTAAACATGCGAAGACTTGTCCGTCAAGAGATGCTCACGAGCACGTGTACAAAGGTGGCGAGTGGTCTCGCCAATGTAGCTGGCATTACAGCCAGCACACGAGAATTTATAAACAACAAGCGAACGTAGTACTGAATCTTTCACGCCGAACATGTTTCTAAGTTTAAACGTACTAAAGACCAACTTAACATCTAAATCAGCTTTACAATAATGTTTGAGTAGTTGTCTTAACTTAGTCTGGGCGATTTCAGAAAACCGGCCAACATAAGGGAGTTTATAGAAGTGCGTAGAAGTTTTCCCGGAGTTGGATGAGGCGTCCCGCCCAGTCAGAGAAGGGTTCATTTTCTTAGAAAGATACCTGTGAATAATCTTCAAGTTGTCGATGACCCACGACGGAAAACAATTTTTCCGTAGTAAGAAAATAAGCTTCTTGACGTCCAGATGAAAACCAACCCAGGAATTATTGATCTTATATACTCTGTCTAGTAATGTTCTGACTAGACCCAGTTTGTTATTCAAAGGGGCGAAGCTGAAATAATTAGTGAGAAGACCAGTAAATGTCTTCTTGCGATATACACTAGTAACAACAGATGGATGACCGT
>NC_090896.1:41351792-41361792 GCF_036669925.1 Montipora capricornis
GTGTATGGGTGCATTTCAAGAATACTCATCTTTTTAACATATGAACTAACAGCTGTAACAGTTTGTCTTCAGCATTCACACTTTCTTTCTCGATGCTAGTGAATTACATTGCGGCAAATCAAATACATGCAACGGGCCCTGAGTGCTTTGTTTTATGGCTCTTCATAAAAAAACAGATTCTCATTGGACGAGAGCAGAACAGTTGATCCCAAATTGTACTCCACAGAGTACCAAAGTTGATATGGCAACTACGTTGGTACGACATGGGGCGGCATACTCGACAGAAAATAGTCCAACAGAAGTTTTTCTCTTTTAATGTATGAGAATGACTTTCAAAAACCTGATAAAAAAGTAAAAAGTCAATACAAACAAGACCACTGAAACATGTACCAAATTCTTAATAGCTGATAGACATAAGTCTTTCCTCCGTCTTGAGTCAACAGAGGACATTGATTTGTTGAGTGCGTCATACGCAAAAATCGCGCGACCTTTCCTTACAATAAAGATTAAGAGATAATAATGCTATTTTGGAGGATCTCATGGAGGAAAAAGACATCACTATTTCCTATTGCTCGTGAATGGACGATTTTCGGCCCTTGATATTAAATGCAACCACTGTAAGCGGTGGCAAAGACTTCTTCTTACCATAAAGTATACGGAAAGACTCTTCGCAAGTGGCCCATGGACACTGAGATCTCAAATGATCAGCTAGGATTTGCAACACAATAAAGGAGGCAATTGAAAGCTAAGAAAGAAATGAGTAAAAAGAGTTTTTGCAACAACTGTTTAAATTCTTTCGCGCTCATTGCCTAATTCTTATCATCAGTAAAAGTACAGACAGATAAAAATTTAATTTATGCAAATATCTGTGCAACTGTCAAACAGCCCTTATGCATGATGACGTCTGACTAGCTAATTTCACCACCAAGCCTTGAATTCGAAAATCAAACTTGCCAATTTTAGCACGAGCTAAATCCCAAAGGAGCAATCTTGAAAGAAAACCCACGTGCGAACAGTATTGCATGTCCAAATGATGTGAATAATTTTGTGCAAACGAGACTTAGTGGTAAAATTAGCTAGTCAGACGTCATCACGCATATCGCCCGCTGTCAACATTTTAACCCGTGAAATTTTCTTGACTATTGTAAGTAGCCAATCAGAAGACGAGAAAAGCTATTGACAATATTCGCGTCATAACATAACAAGCGTGACAAATTGCGTCATAACACTGTCAAAATTTGCTGTGGAAACGTGATCGACAATGCTCTTGATTGACAATGTTAGAACGCAATTTACCATCAATAAGAGGACCGACGCATAAAAGAAATTTGTTAAGTTTAATTTTTTCCTAATATGAAAGAGTCAAGCCGGGGGTTCGAGTGCTGATCTTAGCCAAGTTAGTTCAAGTTATCGCCGCTTTTCGCTGGGTGTTGTGATTCGAGCGCTATACTTCACGTGAGCTGAATTACATACGTATACTCAGCTGGACATGGACTATGAAAGATGAGTAGTGAAGGCCTAACTGGCTCAACGCTTTAACACAGATGGAGACAAAGCCCACCCAGCTTAGTCCTAGATACGACAAAACGGAGCATGCCATACTCAGTGCGCTCTATTTTCGGGTGGATGAAATCTGTGTTAAGAATACACACATGCAGGCCGCCATCTCGGATTATACGTGAGGTCATTGAGCTCACCTCATCCCACTTTTCTGAAATGTGAACAACATCTTACCAATTTGAGCAATTTATGTCGCTGAACAAAAAGGCACGACTGGAATACGAAGAGGAATCTCAACAGCTTTGCGTGTTCACGCTTCCCGTAAAACTTCAGGTTGAGCTGAATGGCGTCACGTATAATCTAAGATGGCGGCATGCATGCGTATATTTTTAACAATGATTTCACAAGGATAGAAAGCTATTTCAAGTTTGAAATTTTGTTTAAAAGCTGTTCTCCTCATGAACTCATAATACCTAAAAACGATCGTCATCTTGGAGTGAACTTCTCCTTTAACTCAATTACACACCTGAACGACGACAATCATTGCAACCATCACAGTTGAAATTAGTTGGGTGGAGAATTCAAAATCTTAAATACAAAATAAACAAACACACATTGGTAAAGGTATTCATAATAGCCACATATATTTTGTACTATTTCAACAACTAAAAGCCCACCATTTCGAAAACCTAGGTTTCAATGCACAGACCCCCGGAACCTAGTGTATTACACTGCTCCCGAACAAATGGGAAATTCATTATCAAACAATGGAACTCAACAAGTCTAGATACGTAAGCAGCGTTCAGTGCTCATAACGAAATCAAAATTTCAATTAAATTTCACAAATAAGTCTCTTTTGGGTTTTTCTTCCTCGAAGAGGGTACCTTGGTACTGACTGTGGTGGCAATGGTGACCCTGGGGTGCTCGTTCCCTGCAGAGTATCTCCCAATACCGATTCCTGTGGCTCCTGTGGCACTAGCTTTTTCTATCTATTTCCTGCAACAGCACTATTCCCAGGACTTGGTGCGCTCGGGGAATACCAGACAATCTTTCACCGCTGCCTGCGACTCCACCGACTCCTCTACGCGACTGCTCTCTCTACCGCCAGTCACCGAACCCAAAGAAGGGTTGCAACCCGTTCCTTTTAAGTGATCCACGTGGACAAAATTTGGTTCCCACAACGAACAAGGTGGGTGCGAGGACATTTCAATTGGGTGATCCGTCCCGGAAGCCACGTTTTAATTCCACTTCGCCACTTACGAACCTGGACAACTTCATGAAATTGAAACTTACGAAACTTGAGGCGCCCTTCATCATGGTACTCTTTCTGTTTTACCTGCTTTCCTCCACTGCTCTGCTCAGATTCGGCTTCAGTAGTGTGAAACAGTTTTTGATTTGCCGTTGCAAAAAAAATTTGAGCTGAGAATTGTTCCGTGACAGTGACGGTGTGCTACCATTCAGAATAAGAAAAACGGTGAGCCGGTGTTCCAGACTAAGGGTATTTGCTGTCCCATCAAGCAATCGCTTGGTCAAAGCCACTTTAGCTTTCTGTAAGGAACACTCCACCGCCCCTTTGATGCAGGGTGGTACGGTGGTACGCGGGTGAACTTAAACCAATTCTGCCTTATGAACTTGGTGAACTCCTCAGCTGCAAGTTGCGGTCCATTGTCAGAAGCTAAGTCTCCTGGGATGCCATAACGTGTAACCAATGTGCGAGAAGGGTCAATGGTCTTTAAACTGGTTGTGAAGCTCATGGGAATGACCTCCAACCATTTCGAATAAGCGTCGATAACAATATGGAACTTTATCTTGTCCGTCTCAAAGAAATCCATGTGTATGCGTTCCCACGGTTTAACAGGACACTTCCACGAGTGTAAGGGTGCTCTAGGAGGAGACTAACTAACACTACTGACACGCTCTCCGATGGCAGAAACCTGTCCAGGCGCCACCAAAAATCACCCTTTGCCAGAGACATCATCCGACAGATTCCATGATGTTCTTGATGCAAGTCATCCAACAAGCGCACACGATATACTTCAGGGATAACAACACGTAAGCCCCACAACACACAGCCTTGGTCAACTGAAAGTTCATGTTTGCCTGAACTATATGACTGAAACACGGGATCTACAACTACTGAAGGCCATCCATGTAAGGTGAAATCCTACACGCGAGCTAAAACTGGGTCTTTCCTTGTTGCCGACGCTCGGGCAGTAACATGCAACTCGTTCATATGACTAACCAAATACAAATCCCCATCCAGCCTGTCGTCAGCAGAAGTAGAGACAAGTCTCGACAAGGCATCCGCCTTTGCATGTTCGGCAGACTTGCGATATTCAATCTCATACTAGTAAGCTGCCAAAATCAAGGACCACCCTTGCATTGGTGCTGCTGACAACGGGTGTACACCTGTCTTGGGACCAAAAATTTTGACCAATGGCTGGTGATCCGTGATCAGCATAAACTTGCAGCTATAAAGGTATGAATGAAATTTCTTTACTCCGAACACGATGAAATAGTTACCCCTCTTTTTCAGTTTTTGAATACTTACGTCCACTGGTAGTAAGTTTCCGAGAGGCAAAGGCAATGAGCTTTTCTGTACCATCCTCCATCACATAAGAGATCACTGCCCCTGCCCCATTGGGTGATGAAGCACAGGCCAAGGGAAGTGGTTTTTTTAGGTCATAATGAACCAACATAGACGAATCTTGCAACTGCCGCTTACTCTTCCCAAAAGCACTCTCATATTCCTCAGTCCACTTTCAAGGCCTGTCCTTTTGCAAAAGGTCATGTAGAGGGCGCAGAATGGTAGCCAGATTGGGGATTCATTTGTGGGAGATTGCTCGGACTGTTGGCCTCCATAATTACCTCCATTTTCTGTGCCAGGGGTCTAATACCATGTTGGTCAATTCAATGTCCAAGAAAATCAAGCCCTTACTGAAAGAAAATGTACTTCACAGAATACGACTGGTGCCATGATCTTGAAAGCGTCCAAAACCTCCTCTAATATTTGAAAATGTTCCTCCGGAGAACGTCCTGAGATCAGGATGTCATCCAACCGTCATATAGTGAACTTCACTCCCAGCAAAAGCTGATCAATATTTCTCTGAGAAACTGCCGGTGCACTGGAAACTCTAATTGGTAAACGCTTATACCGGTATAAACCCTTGAGAGTTTATAAAGTCAGGTACTTGTTGGAATCGTCATCCAGCTAAACGTGCTGATAGCCATGTGATAAATCAATCTTGCAAAAGATTTCACCCCCAGATAACGTCGCAAACAAATCTTCCGCATTCGGTAACGGGTATTGGTCAACACCAGCACACTGATTAATGGTCATCTTATAATCACCACACACTCGCAAAGTCCCAAATTTCTTAGGGACAGACAGTGCCAGGGCAGCTCAATCACTTTGGCTCACCTTATAAATGGTCCCTTCTTCGAATTCCTTTAACCTCTGCTAAACCTGCGGCACTTTTTTTCTTGAGGTCATAAGAACTGTGCCTTAAGGAAGATAGGTTGTGCGTCCTCACGGACATGAATGGAAGCCTTATATTATTTGAGATGTCCATAACCCTTTTCAAACAGGACTCGATACTTTGAGATTAGCCCATCCAACGCATTAACTTGGGAAACATTAAGTTTCTCCAGCCAATTCCGTTTAAGCAACACAGGTTTGTCACCCTCAGTCACAACAGAAAGTAACAGCACTTCCTGGGTTTGATACTTCATCCTTACTTGAATTTCCCCCATTAGGGCTAACTGCTCATACGAGTACACAAATAAAATTGTGTTGGCTTCAATGGCAGATGCTAATTTTCTTTCTTTTAACCGTTTCAGATCAATAGACACAGCGGATCCAGTGTCTACTTCCATTCTCACTGGTTTGCCATTCAACTACATCTGGACTTGATAACCCGATCCACGCTGTTGTTTACAAGTGAGGGTATACAAACCAAGACCCCACATTTTATCGTCAGCAGTATCCGACTGCGAAAAATCCTCAGCATAACGCGTGCTGAGGGCATCACACTTCAGATCAAACATCTTGGCAATATGGCCCTTTTTCTTACATCTATATAAGCGGTCTTGCATTAGCAATCTCACAGAGCATGTTTTTGACCACAACAAAAACAACTAAATGATTCCCCCTATGAAAGCCTTGTTGTGGTAACTTTGCTATTATTGCCAGAGTAGAGAAACAAAAACTTACTGACTCCGGTCGCGATAACATCCCGATCATCTCCTTTTCTAGCCAACTTCATGGATTGTGCTGTCTGAAATGCTGTCTCTTGAATATCAATTCCCTCTTCGCTAACAATGTCTTCTGGATTTGAGTGTTTTTGAACCCACAAACAAGTCGATCCAGTAACGCTTCTTTTTAAGGAAAACTCTGAATTCACACTTCAATGCTAGTTGCTTTAGCTCCACCACAAACTGAGCAACCGATTCGCTCTCAAACTGGTTGCGACGATGAAATTTAAAACGTTTCGCTATATATATGAGTTTTGTAGAGTAATGCTTAATCAAAACATCTGTTAGCTCATCAAAATAATTATTTTTTGGTAGCTGGGGGGCCAACAAATTGCGAAGAACTCCATACGCATTGACTCCAACCACAGCAAGAAACGTAGCAACCTCATTGCCCTTTTCCACATAATTTGCGACAAAATATAATTCTACACGTTCGATATAGCTTGCAACATCTGATTTGCCATCCACATACTCTCCCACTTGGACTATTTGGGAGCTCAAACTGTAAGCAACTAAAAACCCGCCATTCCTAAAACCAGGGGCACCCAACGACCAATTTGTTGTAAAATGTATTATTATACCCCAGTTAATGAAAATAAATGTTATTAAGGCATTTTCAGGTGTTTTTCAGTGTTGCTGGAAAAACATTATCTGTTCCTTTTTCCCAGCAAGACACACAAGAAATTTCCCAGCCAGCTAGATAAAATTGGTTGGTTTCCCAGCCAGCCGATCAAATTTATTTTCCAGCCAGGAATTCCGCGCGCTTTCAAATCCTTCGATCCAAAACGACCGAACAAACGCGACAAAACCAGGACAAAACAGGTTTTTTTTTCCGAAAGCGCAATCACTCTGACCAGCCGTCGTATGTTTGTGACTACTCTCTGGGAGAGGGAAGGGGTTCCATTTTTTTTTTTTTTTTTTTTTTTTTTTTTTTAGTCGTCCTCAGTCTTCACAGTTTCTACAGCCAGCTCGGGTTGAAATGCTAGAAAAAGTCAGTAATTCCCAGGCAAAACCTCTATCAATAACAAAATTTCCCAGCCAGCTCATCGAAACACCTGTATTTTTGCCAGTCAGCAAGATTCCTCTAGGGAACAGATAATGTGAGGAACAGATTCGTTGGGTGCCCCCGTAAAACCTAGGTGTCATTGTACAGACTCCAAAATAAGAGGAATGGAACCGAATATATTACGTACATATTTGTATTGCTGATAAGTATCAACGTTCTGAGCAAAATTAAAGTTCATCAACTAAAGCAATGATAATAAAGTGACTTAGGTAATTGCAAGACTGACCCAGAAAAAAATTCAACCCAGCATCTGAACTGAACTTTTTTGACTTCATATTACAGTGGTTGAGCACAATGCACCGTCAGGGGTTCGAATCTAGTTCAATCCTGGATTTAAGAGGGAATGTCCACTAAAATCGAGCAAAAGGTGGCACATGATGAAAAATCAAAATTCTTCATATTTCATACAAAGATAGCCTATTATACTGTAAGAAACGTGGTGGGATTTTTTTCTTGAAAGATTTATTTTAATTCCCGAAAATGACGAAATTCTGTTCGGCCCCCGCGATCAGAGAAAACGCCGCCATTTTAGCGTAAGATGCTAAATTCAAATCAATCCCCATTTTCAGTTCGCATCGCTTTTAATCTCACATTTGTGCCCAGAAACTTATTAAATACGTGTCAACGAGTAATTCGAGCCTAAACATTCACTTCTGTGTCGAAACAGAAATTCAGGGAAAGCCGTGAAAAATTAGTAAAATTTTGCGTGGTCGAAATTCCCGGCTCGGTGCATTTTTTCAGAAGGAAATATCCATTCCTGGTAAAATAGCAAATCGCCCGAAATTTTTAGATTTAGTTAGTAGAAACGTTGGTCTTAATCCGGATATACAAATTAGTGCCGGGATTTTTATCACGGCAAAGTATCAACACTCTCAAAATTGGCAAAATCGATCTGTCCACACGCGTAAACAACAAAACACTTGCACAGCAGGAAACGTTTGAACAGTTGTCGCTGAAAATGTCGCATAAGCACAAAGTTGCAGCCTACCTCGATAATAGTTCCCTGCGATGAGATTTCTTTTTGTCTTGTATTGGGTAAGCCGGATACCGGAGAGAAGTGGAAATTTCAGAATATGATGAGGTTAATAAACAGCCAACTGTTCTGGGTAGGATCGTAACAACTTCCGGTGCATTACTCAGGGGCACCCAACGAGAATATAGTTCAAAGCGATATCCCAGTGGTGATACCGTGTCCCTATCATCGTGTGACAGAGGTATTGGCGAATATGTAAGGAGTGTTGGAATAAGTTATATTTCCTCCGAGATTGAACTTATTCTCGCCCGTGCTTCCACGTTTTCCTTTCCAAGTAAAATTCTGCCTGGACAGTCTGTCCAGCGCATCGCTCTAGTTTGGGAATTGGTTGGTGAAGGGGAGCAAATCGATGTCGTGTCCATCTGGGCTTGCTAAGCATACCAACAAAAGGAAGGCTGATCGTGGTTTTGGCAAGGAGTCCAAGGAAATTCTCCGTTACACAGGGGTCTTTGTTCCCGCAGGATCTGGTATGTAATCAATTATGTTACTCCGAAGTTAAGCCGCGTGCGCTCCGTAAGCTGTGCGTGTGAGTACAATCGGAATCAGAAGTTGCAAATCTAACATATATTTTCACTCATCCGGATTGTAATTGGCAAATTCATTGCTATGACTAGAGCTGTCACTGAGTGGTTAAGAGATGCTCTGGGGTCGATCAACAGGAGATGACTTTTGAGGCAGAGTTTGCAATGTTATGGAACCATTTTGTGCACTGTTAGAAATCTGACAAACGTTCTCATAGTGAATGTAAAAATTTACAAAACAGATCTACATAGGATCGTGCGTGCCTCACTGAATAATTATATGTCGTCTTATCTGTAGGTATTTGTAGAGATTGCAGAGAGAGGCTTGCAGCTAGCTTACTTGGTGAGACTAGCATAGCAACCCCTTCAAGCGTAACAAAAGAAAGTCTCACACACAGTTTTGCAGAAATGTCTTTGGTAAGTCTGTACTTTTGGTCAAGAGATCCTAATTTTGTGAGTTTCCTGCGCATACTTTGGCCATGTCTTGGGAAAGTGTGTGTGGCTTTTGGTGGCTTTACTAAAAGACATTGAAGGATTTTATTTTTTAATTGGAATGACTGGGGCCAAGGGAATGGTGACGTGTGTAAGGCCAAAGACCAAAAAAATTCAATTAAGGAGGCTCCCTAGAGTTTTATGGCTGCGCGCAAGCTGGGCACTGGTATGGCGCGTAAATACTGAATCGTGTATGTTCTTACAATCTTTATGACGGCAGCGTGACCAAATCTGTAAAATTAACTGCTAATTTTCTCGCATTCCCTTGGGTAAAATTTGTTTTAAATTGGCTCAGTTCTAACCACATACAGTTTCTATCAACTACCCTACATTTGTTAAAATCTGTCTGAATACAGTAAAGGAAAAGACAGATTACAGAATATTGGCAAAAGCGTCTCAGCGACCTTGACTTTTTACCGCTTCAAAATGTCAGGCAATATCATTTCCATAATGTGGCAAAGAACAAGAAAATTCGCCGAAGAAAACTATAAATATTAAGGAATTTAAACGAAAAATAGGAGTATATCTGCCTGTCATTAGATGTGATGTTGCCATGACAACGTCCATGACACTGTTTTAATCCTTAAACAGTAAGAGAACTGAGAAGTCTTGTTTTCAATTGCAGGTGCATGTTTGTGAGGGTTCAACTGTGGCAGATCGTTGCAGGTTGTTTGCATTGAGTGATTGCAAAGATCCTGCTTTTTATGATGACTGCAAACACAGTCATGACGACTGTTGCAATCGCTGCGAGTTGTTAGCATCAACAATGGATGATGAAATAGACAACACACTCGTTAAAAATGAAAGCAATTTATCAGATGACGATTGTGAAGAAATGCGTTTCTTAGTAAAACAGGCAAAAGCTCAAATAGTATCGTGGAAGGCACATATTTTACGCTCAATCCACCAAGATTCAGCGAGGATTAACTTCCTGGAATCACTAAACGAATCCTCTGTCCTTGTCATCCAGGACTGGGCCAGGAAGTATTTGCCACGGAAGTGCCGCGAGAGCCAGACAGACTAGTTTGGAAAACGAGGAATTCCTTGGCATATCAGTGTTGCGTTTACGAGAGTAGATGGCGAAATGCAGATGCTGACATTCTGCCATATTTTTAAGGCCTGCAGTCAGGATAG
>NC_090896.1:41366792-41376792 GCF_036669925.1 Montipora capricornis
GAACTAGTTGTTTGGTTTTTCTAGGGGCGAATTTTACAAAGGGCATTTGAAAAACCTTGATTAGCTGCCGGTCATTTAGACACCTCGGTCACCAAGACTCTTCAAGAAAAATACATTTTATTAAACGTACCATCTCTGGTCTTGTAAACGCACTGAACTGCCTTTGTGTACCACTTGACCTCTCGCTCGACTCTGAGATAAAAATGTTTTAAAAATATCTATATATATATATATATATATATATATATATATATATATATATGACAATTTTACATAGCAAATACAATCATTTGATCGTGTAGATAGCACGAAAATAATTGTTGACAATTCGCAATTTAGTTTAGCCTTTGGACAGCAGAGAGAAAGCAGAAACAAAGCGACTTTGCCTGGTCATTCTCCAATGGCGCGCACTAAGAAGCAGAAATTTGCCACATTTTATGTGACGAGTCGTCTACACGAGCAATTTTTCGTATTGGACAATTTTTATTTGTCACATGTATAAACGCCAGTTTTTCAGCAAGCACACTTGCCACTTAAAAATTGGCCAAATGTCCTCGTCTACACGACCAAATAAAAATCGTCACATAGAAATTGCTCGTGTAGACAAGGCTTAAGATATCTTGAATGCAACGTTTCAGCTCTATTTAGTACTGTCACAATTGCTTACATGTTTGACCCGGGATTTAGTGCCAACTTGACGTATTTAATCCCTGACTCTCTTGCCAAACCAGTCATAACGCGGGGTTGTCCATGTCTCTAAACAAGATTTACATTAGTGATTATCAATTATTCTCAACTGAATATCATCACTGCAACATGAGTTAGAGGCAACATATCTTTGCACTGCGCATATAAGATCTGCGCATTTTATGAACGCTACTTTAATAGTGACAAAAAGAGAGCCTGAAAAAATTAGACTAATAAAAAAGTCAAAGATAAAGGTAAAGGTCCTCAATTTACAAGGGCAAAACGTCATCACTGCAACATGAGTTAGAGGCAACATATCTTTGCACTGCGCATATAAGATCTGCGCATTTTATGAACGCTACTTTAATAGTGATAAAAAGAGAGCCTGAAAAAATTAGACTAATAAAAAAGTCAAAGATAAAGGTAAAGGTCCTCAATTTACAAGGGCAAAACGTCATCACTGCAACATGAGTTAGAGGCAACATATCTTTGCACTGCGCATATAAGATCTGCGCATTTTATGAACGCTACTTTAATAGTGACAAAAAGAGAGCCTGAAAAAATTAGACTAATAAAAAAGTCAAAGATAAAGGTAAAGGTCCTCAATTTACAAGGGCAAAACGTCATCACTGCAACATGAGTTAGAGGCAACATATCTTTGCACTGCGCATATAAGATCTGCGCATTTTATGAACGCTACTTTAATAGTGACAAAAAGAGAGCCTGAAAAAATTAGACTAATAAAAAAGTCAAAGATAAAGGTAAAGGTCCTCAATTTACAAGGGCAAAACGTCATCACTGCAACATGAGTTAGAGGCAACATATCTTTGCACTGCGCATATAAGATCTGTGCATTTTATGAACGCTACTTTAATAGTGACAAAAAGAGAGCCTGAAAAAATTAGACTAATAAAAAAGTCAAAGATAAAGGTAAAGGTCCTCAATTTACAAGGGCAAAACGTGCCGGTGAACTAGTGTTACTGTATGTGGCCCTCGGTGCATACCCTATACTCCCCTACCTCCGTCAATGCGCCGTTTTACGAGTATTCAAAGAAACAGCTACAAGGATCAGAGGAAAGTTAAACAGACGTCGATAAAATGAGCCGGGGATCGAACTGGTGACCTCCAGCTTAGAAGGTCGCGTACTAGCTGACTGATCTCTACCCATGACATATGTGTCAATTGACCCCATGACATCTGCGACATCTATGTAGTGTTCTACCAACCTTGCTATCATGCTAACAAGAATTAAGTCGACATAAGAAACAAGATCCGAAGTGGCACCACCTTACCTATTTCGTCTTGCTGAAAATTGTCACAGCAACTACCTCCTTTGCGCCAGAAACCAAAACGTTGCGAAAAAAGACACTTTTAAATGGTTCAACTTTCGTAAAATGAAATAGGGTGCGTTTAAGTCCTAAATCTACCCTATTTTTAGCCACATTTTTTTTTAATGTAATCATGTTTTAGATTGTACATAGTTATGTTTTATTCGACTTAATTTGTATTACTTCATTCTGTATGCTAAAGTAGCGTTCACAACTGTGGCGATCTTCGACCTAAAAATATACATCATTACCTAGTCTTTACTAAGAGAAGGAAGGAAGGAAGGAAGGAAGGAAAAATGGAAGGAAGGAAGAGAGGAAGGAATGAAGGAAGGGAGGGAGGGAGGAAGGAAGGAAATGTGATTGATTGAACTCTCCCTCGCAAAATAAAGTTCTATTTATAACTCTCCCTCGAAAAATAAAGTACTATTTATGAATCACATATGAGAGAGCCCTCAAAACACGGCACAATCTTCCCATAATCCTCATCATAATCGTCATTAACCTTAACATACTTTTCATTATCATCATCACCATCACTCCCATATCCCCAATCAAGAGGATCAGTACCTACATCGATATCATTTGTGCTGTGGAACCACCTCTTTCGCCCTTCCAGGAAAATGACCACCGCGAACCTTATCACGATAAAAAGGAGGCACAAGTTCGTTGTGAGTGTAGGTAAAAGCACGAGCAAGATGCCATTTTTCTGAAAATAATGCAAACAAGAACAACTTCAGTCTTCTGTTGGGGTTGTTTAAGCTTCCTTAGGTCCCTACTACCTATGAAGCATGGTTCTCACTTGTGAGGAAAGCACAAGATTGAGCAGCATACGCAAACTCGGCAGCGTCTTCAGCGTTAATCATACCAAGTCTTTTAAGAAGCGACGATGGCGACGGAAACGACAACGCCATAAAGCAATAATACCACTGGCAGATGACCGAGGAAAAGTAATTAAAAATTACACGAAACTTACCTGGAAGTTGAAGTTTGATTGGGATTGTACCAATACACCAAGAACAAGGAGTTACGCGAGAAAGCATATCAGTGTGTCCATCAGCAAGATGAACACCATCATGAAGCTAGTGCGTGTATCCTCAAGGGATAGGCACGTGACTCCTTGTTCCTGGTAACTTAGCAGAATCCCAATCATTCATTAACTTCCAGGTAAGCTTTGATAAATCTTTGCTTCTTCTTCGTTAACATGCACTGCGGAGTCACGTGGGCCTTCAAAGTATCTGATGGACACACTCTGAGCATAACACAACTATAATGTCAAGTAATTCAATGAAAAAAAACTTTAACATGTTATATCTCATCAGCACAATTTTATTGCGCACAAATACTGTACATTTTTTAGGTCTCGTTTAGCACACTTAAAGGAAAAACTGTTTCAGCTGTAATAATCTGTTTATCATAATATTTTGGAAAAGTGCACCCTGACTCCCAACTTGCTGTTCTCTACGATGTGAGTTAAGTACATAAAAAGGAGTCCATCTGCAACTTGTGGAGATATCTGCCCTAAACAACTCCCCACTCTTGAAGGGAAGCATCTGATTGGTGGACAATTACTGGAATGCCATGGGAGATGGGACAAATGGCTGAATATGTGTCACACACCAATGAACGGTAATTATCAAGAACAGTAGAGGCTAAGTAGTCCTCCTTATTTGTCTGAAGTATTTGACACTTGTGGGAGTTCTAACGATCTCCAAAACAGTGGTCCATACTACCCAGCAGAACAAAACTAGAAACTATAACGCCAATTAGTTCTTAAAGTGCTCTGGTTGTACCTTCTGGGTGACTGACACAAAATGCTTAAATTTCTGTGCTTTGGTGTTTGTCAGTTTGACTTCCATGTTTATCGAGTTGATCAAGAAACATAGAAAAGTAGATTCTTTTGAGTTCTTTTCATGTACAACAAAACCTAGTCAACTGTGGCACAGAGTCTGATTTCGTTCGCAGCCTGCATATGTGTTACCTTTCAGCTAAGAATCATCAATAAATGCTGATGACAAGTACCCAAACTGCAGAGTACTTGCTGAGTTGAATAGACAGGTTTAAGGATTTTGGTAAATATCCTGGGGGCACTTGAAAGATCATTTGGCAAACTCGTGTACTGAAACAATTTGCATTGCTTTATAAATTTCAGGGGTTTTTTTGGCAATGGGGATGGAATAGTACGCATCTCTCAAATTAACTGAAGCCATCACACTGCCCGGGGTGACAAGCGTAATTGCTGTTTCCAGAGTTTCCATTTTAAAATGGTAGTAGGGTAGGAAGGCATTCAGCTCTTTTAAATTTAGTATAAGTCGGCATCCACCGGCCAGCCCATTCTCCTTTTTCATGTTGAGAAAATATAATTACTCCCTCCTCCAAATGTTTATTTATGTCGATGTAAATGACCTCAGTTTCTTGGGGATCAGACATCATTCCTTGGGAGGGATAGTTCTGTGTTGGGACCATGTCATCAGTAAATGTTTTTTCTTCATTAACCAACACATGTTTCAGCCTTTCTGCTTCAATAGGTTGTGATTTTAAGACATTCCTCCATACATCATTAGGGGGTAACATTAGGGGGTAACATGTGTCTGGTTCACTGCATCCCTTGTGCCCTTCCCTCTCCCTTTTCCTTTTGATTGTTTTGAGAGGAGCGCCTCGGCTACTTTAATTACTTAAACGCCTTGTGTGGGAACGTCTGTTGCTTTTATAGCCAAAATCCTTGCTCATGGTGCCCGTGCGTTGATTAGCGTTGTAGCCACTTCTGCATGGTCGGGATTTTTTGCAGGTGCCAAGTTTCCTACTTACCCGATTAGTTTTTTCCATCTCGTTTAGCTGTTTTGACAGCTCGTCACCAAACAGGAGGTAGTGCAGCCCAGTGGTTAGGACGCGTGCCTTGAGATCGGGAGTTCCCGGGTTCAATTTGAGACTCGTTTTAACCACTCGTTGAATTTGTTCCGGGCAGCCCCTGGTTCAACTTCTCAGTCACACTTGTACATAGCCAACTGGTTTGCCTCCGGCCAGTTGCGATTTTTAACAGCTGTTGTTGTTGTGCTCTGTCGTTTCGTTGATTGTTTCATTGGCCCCGAAAAGCCCCTCGGGGAGTGTTCAATTAAGAAGTGTAGTGTAGTGTAGTGTAGTGTACAATAGGAACGGTACTTGACCACAGATGCTTGTTATCTTGGTTAAGATCCCCGAGTCGTCTAATGACTTCCCGTCTTCTCATATTTAGGTCGCAGTTGGCATTAGCCCATAAAGCAAAGGAGTCAGTGGCCTGTTTTACAAGAACAGATATGTCTAACGCTCTGGGATCCACGTGTTCATGGGCCTTCAACGAGTCTCGATGATTAAGACTAGTGGAATAATGTTCTTAATTATTGATGTTTGCACCTTTTGCATTCTTTTACATCGTTGGAAAGTGTTTCAGGCTAGAGCTGGTCCCAAATAAGCGCTTTAACCTTGGTGGACAAAATGGCCTTGTAGCGCCGTATGAACGGATGTAAAATCTATTGTCTTAACGTCTTAATTGTAAGTTGTTACTTGCAAATTTATTCATAAAAACAGTGTAAGTTCCGGTCCATGTGTAATTGTTAGTCTTGCCAGAAGCAGTTGACGTGTCGTTTTTGCGAACAGGATAACATCGGACTCGATGAAATTTAGAACTTTTTACCACAGTTTTGTAAGTATTCGTCTCGTTCGTTTGTATATTTCCAGCCTCAAAATTTATGTAAACTTCATTTGTAACTTTGTAAATTTTATTTAACCTTTCACTTGAATCGTATATGATCTGGTAACAACGAATTCAAGCTGTGGTGTGGCGAATAGTCTTTTTATATTTAACTGTGGCGGCTACGGCCGTCCACATTCATTCAAAAAACTGTTTGGAAGTTTTGAGCGTCAGTAATTATTACGGCCGCATGTCTTTCCAAGATCAGGAAGGTGTAAGTCCACAGGATGGCGTCTATCGCCGCGAATTAATGCAGAAATTGAAAACTTAGCGGTCAGGCTACAAGGGACACGTAACCCGAATTGAAAGAGAGATCGAGATCTCGATGACTGCCGGAGAATTTGAAGCTGTGCGTGGTAAGCTGGCTAATTTGGAATCGGCATTTATTAACTTTGGACGATCGCATGATGTTTACCTTCGTCGCCTGGACGACCCAGAAGAAATTTTTCAAGAAACAACGGGGTTTGATGATCAGCGTGATGCCCATCATGTCTTCGTTCGGCGTGCATGGGAGTGGCTTGATAGCTCACAGGTGTTGCCTCGTGTAGATACATGTGATTCGGCTAGCCAGCGAGGTTCCCATCTTACTGTTCCAAAAGTTTCATCAAATTCTGTTTCCAAAGCAAGCACTCGTCTAACGGTACTAAGTTGAGGTTGCAGCAACTGAAGAAAAAGTTCGAATTACAGCAAAGACGTGAAACGGTAATGCGTGAAGAAGAGTTGTTGGAAGTTAGAAGTACAATCGAGCAAGCTCGCCTGAGAGTACAAATTTTAGAAGAAGAAGGTCAATCCGAAGAATGTTTGGATGGCAGTTATGGGGCCTCCCCGAGCAACTAGTGTTCCAGAAATGAAGAGATACGATCAAAGAACTGGTGTATTTTCGAATGTTGAGTCTGGATTAACGCCTGAAATAAAAAGGAATATGCCTTCTCGGCCATCTAGAGACGACACATACGCGAGTGCGGATCTCGACCCTACCACGTCTCGCCACGTTGACACGGGTGCAGGTCTCGATCCTGCCTCGTCTCGCCGCGTTGACACACATTCAGGTCTCGAACCTGCGATGTCCCGCCACATTCACGTACGTTCTGACTTTGATCTTGAGCCTAGAATGGTCAGCGACACGCCAAGCGGGCATCGCGATTACGATTGTGTTACACCCAGATTGAAAAGAGAACCCACGCATGATGAACTGATGTAGGTGCTGGGTACTCTCCATATCAAGGAAATCTGGAGCGGCTGCTGCACCAACAGCAACAGATGATAGGTCTCCAACAACAGATCTTCCAAAGTGTGGCCTCGACGATTAAACAGGGGTTTTCCTTACCAAAGCCTGACATAAGCAAGTTCGATGGTAACCCGCTGGATTATTGGAATTTTGTTTGCTCCTTTGATAATGGTATCGCTAAAAATGCGTCGGATGATAGTGAAAGGCTGTCGTACCTGTTACAGTATTGCACGGGAGCGGCAAGAGACGCGATCAAAAGTTGTTTTAGCCCTGGACTCCGCCGTTGGTTATCAAACAGCTAGGACATTACTGGAAGAGCGATTTAGGCATCCATATAAGATCGCTGCCGCTCACCTTAATAGGATAACTCGTGGCGCACCTTTAAAGCCTTATGACCAGCGCGGATTACTCACATTCGCAGACCAGTTAAGAGATTGCCAAAATGTTCTGGAGTCGATTGGATATATGGATGAGATTAACAGTGCTGATAACTTGAGGAATGTGATAGAGAGACTTCCATTTCACCTTAAGGTCAAGTGGTTGGAGGTGGCGAACCGTTTGAGAGGGAATGGGCTGCGCCCAAGAATCCATCATATCTCGGAGTTTGTTTCTAAGAGAGCTCGTGTGGTAAATGATCCTGTTTTTGGCAACGTCGTAACTTGCGACAGAGGCAAGTTCAAGAAGTTAAGCAATCCTAACCAATCAAGAGGCTTTTCATCTCAAGCTAAAGTTGTTCTTTCCGGAGAAAGACGTGGTTGGCGGAATGATAGTCCTGGAGTGAATCAAAGTAGTTATTATAACCTTGGAAAATACCTTTTGTGTAATGGCTTACACCAACTGTGGAACTGTGAAGAATTTAAGCGAAAACCCTACGCTGAACGTGTCAAGACATTACGTGAACACAAACTTTGTGACAACTGTTTTAAAGTAGGACACACAGCCAGGGGATGTTTGCAGAGGAGTGCCTGTTATATTGAGGGATGTAACAAGAAGCATATGACTGTGATTCACCCACCCCAGCCATTGTTACCGGACCGCATTTACACCGACCGCTCCTGTGAAGTTGAACCATCCTCATGTCGCCCTAATCACAGTTATGCAGCTAGGTGTTCAGCAGGTTCCAATAGAGATGGTGCTACCCAAGGTCACATAATTGAGGCAGATGTAAATACCAGTAGAAACTTTTCAACTCAGAGTCACGCAATTGGGGCCGGCGCAAGTTACCATGGAAATCGCAACCAAACAACTATCACAAGGATATGTCTGAGAATCGTTCCCGTCAGGGTGCATGACAACGATTCTGGTCGGATGTTAGAAACGTACGCACTACTGGACAACGGTTCAGATGTATCTCTTTGTGATGCTGAGTTGGTGAAGGAGCTTGATCTTCAGGGTGAACGACGTGACTTCCTCTTAACAACCCAAGAGAAAAAGGACAGTGCCAAGTCCGGCTTAGAGCTTAAGTTAACCCTTAGTTCCTTGGATGGTACTTCCTCTTTGGAAATACCAAGGGTGTGGACAGTAGCTCGTTTAAATGTTTTACGTCGCAGCATTCCGCGTGCCGAAGATGTCCAAGGCTGGTCTCATCTTAGTGACATTGAGCTTCCAGAGATTCAAAATAAGGACGTTAGAGTGCTTATCGGGTGCAACGTCCCTGAAGCCTCCTTGTCAGATGTATCTCTTTGTGATGCTGAGTTGGTGAAGGAGCTTGATCTTCAGGGTGAACGACGTGACTTCCTCTTAACAACCCAAGAGAAAAAGGACAGTGCCAAGTCCGGCTTAGAGCTTAAGTTAACCCTTAGTTCCTTGGATGGTACTTCCTCTTTGGAAATACCAAGGGTGTGGACAGTAGCTCGTTTAAATGTTTTACGTCGCAGCATTCCGCGTGCCGAAGATGTCCAAGGCTGGTCTCATCTTAGTGACATTGAGCTTCCAGAGATTCAAAATAAGGACGTTAGAGTGCTTATCGGGTGCAACGTCCCTGAAGCCTTCTGGGTGATGGAAGAAAGAAGGGGAAAGAGTGGTGAACCAGTTGCTGTTCGATCACTACTCGGTTGGACTTTGATGGGTCCCACTGAAAACCATCAAGACGACTCTAGTTTCAGCGTGAACTTTGTACGTCTAGAGGATGGTAGAGACAGTCGAGATGAAGCCTTGTTGAGCCAAGTTGAAAAGTTTTGGAAACGGACTTTGTTGACACACTGAGCAGTACTAAAGTGGCCATGTCGGTGGAAGACGAAAAGGCACTAAAGTTAATGGAAGATTCAGTGGTGAAAGTTTCTGGCGATTATCAAATTGCTCTCCCTTGGAGATTCCAGCCACTCTATCTTCCAAACAATCGAATTGCTGCGGAACAAAGGCTTCAGTTATTGAGAAACAAGTTCCTACGCGATGGAGAATTTTTTCCGAAAATACAAAGACACAGTTAATGACTACATCGCTAAAGGTTACGCACACCGAGTACCGGTCGAACAACTTGACGCTATTGACAAACCTCTGTGGTATTTGCCTCATCATGCAGTTTGCCATCCACGTAAACTCGATAAGTTAAGAGTAGTCTTTGACTGCGCTGCTAAATTCAGGGGGACGTCCTTGAACGATCAGCTGATGCATGGCCCTGACCTCACGAACAACTTGTTTGGTGTTCTCAATAGATTTCGACAAGAGGCAATCGCTCTTGTTTCGGACATTGAAGGCATGTTCCATCAAGTAAAGGTTGACCCGAAGGATTATGATGCACTACGCTTCTTGTGGTGGCAAGATGGCGATTTGACACAGCAGCCAGTTGAATATAGAATGGTAGTACACCTATTTGGAAGCACGTCTTCGCCTAGCTGTGCAAGCTTTTGTCTAAAGAAAACTGCTTTGGATAATGAGGGTGGTTTTGGACATCACGTGATTGACACTGTACTCAAGAATTTCTACGTGGATGACTGCCTTAAAGCGGTTTCTTCGAAGGCTGTTGCTGTGCAGTTAAGGATTGATCTTTGCCATCTGTTATCTCGAGGTGGTTTTCGACTAACCAAGTGGTTA
>NC_090896.1:41381792-41384292 GCF_036669925.1 Montipora capricornis
TGATGGTTACATGTTGTGTTTCCATCATGATGAGCTGAGGTCTTCTTTTGACGTACTGTGTTTATAATCACACAAAGGGAAAAACTCGACGTCATAAAATAACCACAAAAAATGTAAACAAAGCACGTCAAGAGAAGACCTCAACACATCATGATGGAATGCAACACGCAATCATCAAACCTCGTCACATAATGACAAAACCTCACCACATAAAGACAAAACCATGCCACATATTTCTGTTGCCACAGTAAAATTCCAAAACATCAAGACAAAACTTCAAGACCAAAGGAATAAAGATTCCATAAGAAAGGTATGGCTTTCGACACGAATTCGTTTCCACGACAGAGGAAACGCAAGAGTGGAGGGAACGGAGTTGGGGCTCTAGCTAGCCACACCTCCTTGCATACGGCGAGAGCTACTGAAATTTAAACTGACCAATCAGAATTCAGCGAGCGGGAAAAACTGTGCTATCCTTGTGCTATTCGACGTCACGCCAATTGTTTACATTCGGATTGGTTAGATCGGTGGACATTTGCTCAGCCTTCTCTTGTGACTCTCTTGACCGTCTCTTGACCAAGTTTTTTCCAATTTCATAGGGCACTGTGGTTGCCAGATTCACTTTAAAACTTATCATGGAAATGTAAATCAATGCCAGTGGAAAGTCAGTCTCTTGAATTGTTGATAGAAAATTAATTTAAAATATGCATATTGAAACATCAGTTGAGGAATAATTTTTTCCCACTTTGTGAACCTAACATACATTGCTGCCATTTGTTTATTGCTTGGTCATTCAATGTCTTGATCACATCAAATAATTTATTTTTTAGGTATTGTGCATCCTTATCTAAAAACTTAACTGGTTGGTTTTTGGAGCCCTTTTGCAGCATGTTTAGATAGGCAGGAAATGTTCCACATTTTATGGTAAATAGTTCTGCATAGTTTTAAGGAATATTGCTGCCAAATCTAATTGAATATGAGAATAAAATATGCTGTTTGACATTTTGTGAATTTAAAGACTATTAATATTGTTTGCGCTTGTTTTAAAAGGCTTAAGGTTGGCACTCAAAAGTGTTCCTTCAATAATCTTATTCTGTAAAGATAATACCTTGGGAGAATTGGATTAATGCAACTTTTTTCTTCTAGCCTCTTTCCCCAGTGCCCACTGAGAATGGAGTTGATTTGGTTTTGCCCGATGTTGAAAGATGAAACAATGCCTAAACCAGCCGCAAGGAATACTTCATGGTGCTTTTTTACAAACATGGGCATGAGGGTGCTCGTAAGCATCTGAGCATTGTTTCGCATGCTAAAGTGATAATTATTACAAATAATTTGTTTATCTAAGAGAGTCTTCTTTTCCTGTTGGTCATTCAAAAATTGTTGGAATAGCTTGTTTGAGCTGTTGGATAGAGGCAGAACATTTGATGAGGCCCTCCTGGGGAGAGGAGTCCTTGTTCCCTTTAAATATTTGCTTGTGTTCCCTTGTTCCCCAAAATTACTTTCAAACTTGTTCCCAGCTTTTTGATCCCTAAAATTTAAATTGGTTTTCTTCCCTTGTTCCCTAAAACATTTTGATATTGTTACTCTGTTCCCCAGTTCAAATTAGCCAAATTCTCTTCTTCCCCAAACCCCTAGGAGTGCCTCTTTGATGTAGATTCTCTTATTGGCCTAATAGTTATTTACTGCAGAATTACAAGAGACAGCAAGTTCTTATTTGGGATTGAGGGAAAAATACATTTTCCCACAATACAAGAAACACAATTTTGACTGCCCCTTCTAGATCTTGCTCTTTTCAGACATAAATCAGCTTGTTTGTTTGCACCTTTCTGGCGACCTGCGGGAGGGCAAGTTCTAGAAACTCTTCCTTAGTGAGCCTTCCGCAGAAAAACTTTCCAAGTCTGACTTTCCGGTGTTAGGGGCCGAGGTTTTTGTCCAAAATTCATCAGCGGCTTCCTTGCAGCTTCTCAAAGGTGTTCCTTTGGGCAATGGTTAGTAAAAGTTTTGTAGTGCTTATACAAATTTTCGCTACTTGAAAATGTATGTTTATACGAAACAAATATCAGCTTGACAATTTTTCTTTTCCGATACTCCATTTAAAATGCACGTGAGCGCTATTAATAGAGGACCAGAAAACCATTTAAAACATTTTGTGGCAATTTTTTTGTCAACAAACTTGGGTTGTCGGCGAGCAGAATTTGAACGTAAGCTGTTGTGCTTTGGCTTTTATTTGTGCTTTTTCTAACTAATCTAAGACGAATTCAGGCTGGTATTTTCGAATCAAGTGTAAGAAGACGGCAAAACCGCATTGATAATGTATTTATTTGAGTTAACTTCGCGAATAAAGACTTTAATCGCTTCCTTTCGACGGGGTAGATCGACACGCACAACCGAAATGCATTGTTTCGGTAAAAGGGCAAATGATTGACAGGATAGCACAGTTTTGAATGCTGCGCGCACTGCGGGCGCGGGTTCCGTATGCAAGGCTAGCCTTCCATGAAAAATA
>NC_090896.1:41391792-41401792 GCF_036669925.1 Montipora capricornis
TTCTAGCCCATCGTTTAACCGTTGCAGTGCTGGTTTTACAAGAGGTTCTGGGAGGACGATCCTGGGTTTCAGTTTCTTTGACCTCTCCTTTGGGCAAATTCGCAGTACATTATCCTTTAACTCCAGTAATTCGTGTTGCGCCCATATTGCCCTGGAGATAGGACTTAGAGAAAGAAGTTCGCCAGGTGATGGTTTGGGTTTGCTTTCTCCCATCCTTGCAATCACGGAGTTAATATCTGGGTCACTGCGTTGGGCTTGGGCAATTTCGCCCGTAGTCCATGAGAATTCCTTTTCCTGGATCTTGGACGCCCCCTCTTTCGACTCGCGTTGTTGTAGGAATAAAAATTTGGTTTTATCAACGGAGTTGATAATGTAAATTGGCCACCGTACAGAGATTCTAAAAGCTGACGTTTCGAGCGTTAGCCCTTCGTCAGAGCGAATCGAGGGATTATGGGTTACGTGTAGTTTTTATAGTAGAGTAGGAGCTACGCTATTGGTGGTAACATGGCAACGTGAAAAATAGGAATATATTAGTTAAATGAAAAGCGTTCGTTAATACCGTGAGGATTAAGGGTGCCGATTTGAAAGATGAATTTTTGTTCCAGATTCTTGCGGCTTTCCGTCGTACCTAGATGTAGGGAAAGGCCGCAGATAGCCATGTGTTTTTTGGAGTGGTTAGGCAGATTAAAATGGCGAGCGACTGGCTTGGATGCATCCTTGTCATTCTTTTCAACATCGCGAAGGTGTTCGCGGAATCGGTCACCTAGTCGTCTACCTGTCTCACCAATGTATAATTTATTGCATAACGTGCAGGTTATGCAATAAATGACATTTGCGGAGGTACATGTGAAACGATCGGTGATCTTAACAGATCGCTTAGGTCCCGATATCTTGCTAGTGTTATTAATGAAAAGACAAGTTTTGCATCGTGAGCGCGCGCATTTGAAAGTGCCGGGTTGCTCGTTAGTTTTGAGCGCGCTTCTAACTAAAAAGTTGCCTACGTTTTTGTCGCGTTTGAATGAAATAAGTGGAGGTTGCGAAAAGATTCTACCAGTCTCGGGATCATTTTGGAGTAATTTAAAATTACTAAGAATGATGCTTTTGACTGCGTGATTATGAGGATGGAAAGTGAGGGTAAATGGAATTCTGTCATTCTTATCTTTTTGTGACGTTTGTAGTGATGACCGTCGATCAAATTGTTGGGCGCGATGATGGCCCGCTTTGACCACAGAGACAGGATAGCCACGTTCTTCGAAGAACTGGCACATCTCCTCTGATTTGCTGGAAAAATCGGAGTCATCACTACATAGACGTCGAAGTCTAAGAAATTGAGAATAAGGGATGGAGTTCTTGACATGTGATGGATGTGACGATGAATACAACAAATAACTGTGTGAATCAGTAGGTTTGTAGTGCACACTAGTACATAGCGCGTTGCCTCTAATAGAAACGTTGATATCTAGAAAAGCCAATGAAGTTTCCGAAATTTCCCAGGTATATTTAAGAGCCGGATGAAAAGAGTTGACGGAGGTTATAAATTGATCGAGTTCTTCTCTGCTGGATGAAATAGCGCCGATGCAGTCGTCGATGTAACGGCCGTAGAGTTCAGGTTTGGGGCCGTTGTACTGACTAAAAAATTGGTGTTCAACATATCCTACAAAAAGATTGGCATAGCTAGGTCCCATTCTTGTGCCCATCGCTACACCATTAATTTGTTTGTAATAGTTGCCGGCGAATGAAAAACAGTTAAGCGTTAAAACTAGTTCGGCAAGGCGGAGGAGCGTTTCCGAGCTAGGTTCTTTGACAGTGCGTTGATCGAAAAAGTGTTTAAGTGCTTGAAGACCTTCGCTATTAGGAATGACTGTGTATAGAGATGTAATGTCCATGGTGAAAATAAGTTTGTCTTGGCCGGAAAAAATCTCATCCAGCAGAGAAGAACTCGATCAATTTATAACCTCCGTCAACTCTTTTCATCCGGCTCTTAAATATACCTGGGAAATTTCGGAAACTTCATTGGCTTTTCTAGATATCAACGTTTCTATTAGAGGCAACGCGCTATGTACTAGTGTGCACTACAAACCTACTGATTCACACAGTTATTTGTTGTATTCATCGTCACATCCATCACATGTCAAGAACTCCATCCCTTATTCTCAATTTCTTAGACTTCGACGTCTATGTAGTGATGACTCCGATTTTTCCAGCAAATCAGAGGAGATGTGCCAGTTCTTCGAAGAACGTGGCTATCCTGTCTCTGTGGTCAAAGCGGGCCATCATCGCGCCCAACAATTTGATCGACGGTCATCACTACAAACGTCACAAAAAGATAAGAATGACAGAATTCCATTTACCCTCACTTTCCATCCTCATAATCACGCAGTCAAAAGCATCATTCTTAGTAATTTTAAATTACTCCAAAATGATCCCGAGACTGGTAGAATCTTTTCGCAACCTCCACTTATTTCATTCAAACGCGACAAAAACGTAGGCAACTTTTTAGTTAGAAGCGCGCTCAAAACTAACGAGCAACCCGGCACTTTCAAATGCGCGCGCTCACGATGCAAAACTTGTCTTTTCATTAATAACACTAGCAAGATATCGGGACCTAAGCGATCTGTTAAGATCACCGATCGTTTCACATGTACCTCCGCAAATGTCATTTATTGCATAACCTGCACGTTATGCAATAAATTATACATTGGTGAGACAGGTAGACGACTAGGTGACCGATTCCGCGAACACCTTCGCGATGTTGAAAAGAATGACAAGGATGCATCCAAGCCAGTCGCTCGCCATTTTAATCTGCCTAACCACTCCAAAAAACACATGGCTATCTGCGGCCTTTCCCTACATCTAGGTACGACGGAAAGCCGCAAGAATCTGGAACAAAAATTCATCTTTCAAATCGGCACCCTTAATCCTCACGGTATTAACGAACGCTTTTCATTTAACTAATATATTCCTATTTTTCACGTTGCCATGTTACCACCAATAGCGTAGCTCCTACTCTACTATAAAAACTACACGTAACCCATAATCCCTCGATTCGCTCTGACGAAGGGCTAACGCTCGAAACGTCAGCTTTTAGAATCTCTGTACGGTGGCCAATTTACATTATCAACTCCGTTGATAAAACCAAATTTTTGTATACTACTTCCCCACCGACGCAGCACCACAGTTTCTTTAGAAACTACCCCTTCATTGTTGTAGGAATGCTGCGGAAACATATTCAGTATCACAACATGATGGGCAACTTCCATGTTTTCGTCTCGGCCTGCGAGATAATGCATCCGCGTTAGCATGACTAAGTCCAGGGCGGTGTTCAACAGTGAAGTCGTATTCCTGGAGCCTCTCCAGCCAACGAGCTACCTGTCCCTCTGGTTGTTTAAATGACATCAGCCACTTCAAGGCGTGATGGTCTGTCCGCACAAGAAAGTTTCGTCCAAGAAGGTAATAACGAAAGTGATCAATGAAGTCAACCAGAGCAAGCATTTCAAGACGGGTGGCACGATAATTTCTTTCGTGGCGGTGTAATGCACCACTCCCATAAGCAAGAACACGCTCGGTACCATCAGGTTGCTTTTGAGAGAGCACAGCACCAATACGATGACCACTACTTGCATCAGTATCAAGGATGAAGTGGCCACTGTTTTTGCTGAAATCTGGATACGCCAATACTGGTGGGTTCACGAGGCGATGTTTCAGTTCACAGAAGGCGCTCTCTTGTTGCGGTCCCCACTTAAACTCCACATCTTTCCTTGTCAGGTAGTTTAGGGGTTCTGCTATCGCAGAAAAACCAGGGATGAATCGTCTGTAGTATGTCACAAGGCCCAAGAGCCCTTTCAGCTCAGAAGTACTTGTGGGAGTTGGCCAGTCATGGACAGCTGCTATTTTCTCGGGGTCGGTCAGTATCCCGTCGGCTGAGACTACATGCCCCAAGAAAGAGACTTGCCGCTGGAGGAAGATGCACTTTGACGATTTTAATTTCAACCCGGCATCTCGCAGCCTTTCGAAAACAGAACGGAGGCGGGACAGGTGTTCATCAAAGGTGCCTAACATGATGATGATGTCATCTAAGTATACCAGCCACTCTCTCCAAGTAAGACCTTGAAGGGCAAGATTCATCAGCCGGGTGAAGGTTCCAGGTCCATTGGTTACCCCAAAGGGTAGGCAGGTCCACTGAAACTGACCCCGATGTGTGACGAATGCAGTTTTTGGGCGGTCCTTCTTTGCGACGGGAACTTGTCAGTACCCAGAGGCTAGGTCAAGGCAGCTAAACCACTTTGCACTACCCAAGGATTCCAAGATATCATCTGACTTCGGAAGGGGTTGGGCATCTTTAACAGTTACAGCATTAAGCTTCCTGTAGTCTATACACAGACGGTAGCTTCCATCATGTTTTTTCGCCAAGACAATAGGGCTGCTCCAGGGGCTGTTAGATGGTTCAATTCTTCCTTGCATTAAGAGCTCTGAGAGATCTCTATCAACCTCGTCTCGTTTGAACGGGGGAAGTCGACGAGGTGCTTGCTTGACTGGGGTGGCTGGACCGGTGTCGATGGTGTGTTCTAACAAATGGGTACGGCCTAAGTTGCCATCCCCAACGGCGAATAGATCTCTGTATTCTTCTAGGAGGCCATTAAGAGATTGCCTCTCCCCCTCTGAAAGTCCAGAAAAGTCAGCAGGAATCCCTCGTTTCCAAACAGGCGGTTCAGGGGAAGGCGTTTCCACCCGAACATCTTGTTTTACCTTGTTTTCTGTGCAGGTTTCCTCCAACTCGAACAAATTTACTGAAGCGTCGATGTGATCAAGGGGGTAAAACTGAGCCACAGTTTGGCCTCGCCTCAACAACATGGTTTGCTCTGAGAAATTTGCCATTCTGACAGGAGTTTTCCCTTCCTTTGGAACGGTCAAGGTGCATGCTATGCAGAACCTGCTTGCGAGCTTTTTTGCTGTGTTTTTCCTGGATCCTTCCAGCATCCCAGGAGTCCCGTCGTTCCGCTCAAAACCGGGTTTCAATTTTCCACACAAAACCACTTCGGTTCCCGCTTTTAACTTAACTTCCTCTTCAACCACGACTCGGCAGATGCTTGGTGCCTTTCGCTGATAAAAGATTGGGATTTCTTCACCTTGAACGACGAACGTTCCAACATCGTACAAGATTCGGCAAGATTCCCGTTCGAAGAAATCCGACCCCAGAATACATGCGTGAGGAATGTCACGAACAACCTAAATGGGTACTTTGAAAAGTGAATTTCCGAAGCGCACTTTTCTTACTGCTCTGCCTTGTACGGCTAACTTTTCTCCATTTGCGACAGTCAGCGTCGCATTGAATTTTCGAAGCTTTTCCGGGCGGTATTGACCACTCTTCTACCACGTTTCTTCATTTAGGATGCTCGAAGTCGCGCCAGTATCCAAAAGGAGTGACACGCGAGTGTGATTGATCAGACCGGAAACATAAACACCACGGCCGCTCAATACAAACAAGTTTTCCTTTCCAAACTCCTTGTCATAGCATGAGCTTCGGGTCTTTAAATTGTTCATGGGGACTGGTCGACCCTCGGCAGGCCCCTCTGTCCGTTTCCCGATGAACTGAAGCAATCTCGATCTCGGGCATAATGGCCATAATTCTGACAACAATAACATCTAACTCTTGAAGATCTCCCGAGCGAACGTCTGCGCGGTTCTTCTTGCTGTTTTTCCAACCTCTCGAGCCGCGAATTTATGGATGCCATCAAGCTCCTTAGCTCTGAGACTTCGAGAGCACTTTTACTCTCCTCTACAACATTCAACTGAGATCGCGGTGGTTTGTTTTCAGCCGAGTTACGTGAAGCTGCACGGGCACTTTCTAGTTGTCCTACCAGTCGAACGGCGGCTGAAAGGCTATCGGGTTGTTTGATAAACAACTGTTCACGACATCCATCACTGCAGCGAACGCCCTCCAAAAATCGGTCTTTTGTTATTTCCTCCTTGAAACGGTAATCAGCATCGGGGTAGGCGTTCTCGGCTAACTCCAGAAGATTATCAGCGTACATTTCTACGTCCTCGTTGCTGTTTTGTTGTCGAGCTCGAAGAAGCAGTTTGTAATCCCCCGGGGATTTGCCTGAGTCAAAACGAGCCATGACACGCTGCAAAAAGTCCTGATACGAAGCGGTCTCGGGGATTCTGAGAAGTTGAACGGCTCGATATGCTGTTTGGTCTAGCAAGGTGACTAGAAATGTTTTCTTCTTCGCTTCAGGCCTAGGAATGTTAGCCAGCTTTGAATATTCGTCAAATTGCGACAGCCATACCTTGAAATTCTGACCGAGCGAATATGAATTCGGCTGCTTCAGAGCAACATTTCTGCTGATTGAATCGCCAGGACTTGCTTTATCCGAAGACTGTTTAAAAACCTGGGTCATTGCACTAATAAGCTCATTTATGATAGCACCAGTTTCTCCCTGTGGCGGAGCTGAAGTCGTTTCGGTTTTGACAGCGTGACCACCGATGGCTCCCTTCTCGCTGGGCGCGTGGGAAGACATTTTCGGTTCTTTTCCACTGGGACCGGCAGTCTCTTCTTCCTTTCCACTCATAATGATCCCGTCCGCTGCCACCAATGTAATAAACGGGTAAACAGGGCAACCGTGAAACGTATTCTACGGAACCAAATTCACTTTTATTACACACACAAAAGCGGTCTCTCTCAAAAGCACACACGTTCTAGCGCGCACAAAGCTGTGTCACGTGATCCTATGCCTACACGTGCAATTGACACACAAGCGATTGACGCGCAAGTGCCCAGCTCTTAATTGGCTTGATAGCTCAGCTGATAGAGCGGTGCAGAGCAATCGCACAGTCGACTGCATGGGTTTCGGCAAGCCCTGTTGAAGTCCTTCTTTTCTTTTCTTTTTTTTCAGGTTTTTTGCGCAGCTGCTTAAAAAAGCGCTACTATGACCAAAAAACAATTCCTCTTTTTCTTTAGATTTCAAAATATGTTAACTAAAAACAAAGTGACCAAAATTTTAAGCCCTGATTTCAAAGAGGCACCTGTTTATTTCAACCGGAATTTTCCTATTTAATTTTTACACCGAATTCATAAATGGCAGCCAACTTGGGTCCACTTAGCGGCCAATATGACATCCAGGCGTTTCAGGACAAACACACAGTATTTTTGAGGAGCGAAGGAGAAAATGTACGATCCACGTGCGGAAAATTACATTTCTGGTCTTCTTTAAGTGCCAGAAGGTCATGGGTATTACAAAGTGATGAGCTACGATTTTGGCTGAAATGCTAGAACGATTCTGCTTAAAACTCAAATTGTAAACAGGCAAATTTTAAACTTCAGTAAGCTTACATCGTTCGATCCGGCTTAAGCTTATGCCATAATTGTGTAAAATCAAGCCATCTCTTTGAAGAAATTTAAAAAATGCTCTTGTTTTTCTTTTGTTTCTATTGCTTTTCTAAGAGTCGAAGAATACACCATTCAAGGAAAGGCAGTTTTCTAATTGATCCGGATCCGAATTCGTTGTACAAAAAGCGAAATTTGCCAAGCAACTTGCGAGTTGTGCTACATGTTGTTGATTCAAACTCTGGTGAGGTTTCTCAAACAACAAAATTTTCCGAAACCTAAAAGTATTAGCTGCTCTCTGAAAGAGAAAATGCCGCTTTTCACGAAGGTAGAAATTAACAAGTTTATCGGCAAAAGCGGCTGGGAAGCATCATTTTGTCCCAACCAGCTGGAGGAAGGGGAAAACACTTGAGGACCTAAATGTGTTGGTATTATTTACAAAGTTCGTTCCTATCTTACCTTGAATATTTTAAAATGTTTATATTATAGTTTAATTTATTCCCATCTGTCGTACTGCACTGTCTCATGAGGAAGTACTACTGTTTACTACTGCTAAAGAATAGAGTAGTTAACAATTATTCCATGAGCGCGCATTGGATATGGATGGTAAATAGCCAAGAAGGCGCGTAGCGCCGAGTTGGCTATAACCAGTCTCATATCCAACAAGCGCAAATGGCATACTGTTTTATTAAATTCCTTAAACTTCAAAAATTTGGAATACGAAATACGACGGAAGAAAGCAAGAAAATCCGAGCGAAATCGAAAAAAACTTGATGAAGATGCGATGTTGTGTAATACCTTCTGATCAGACAGACGTAGGCTGATCACAAAAAAAAACTCTTGCCTTTTCGCGTACTTCTAAACGACGGAATTGATCCAAAAAAATGTTTCTTTTTTCCTTTTTTGGCTTTAATCAGAGAGAAATTTCGCTTTCCGGGGAAGAATCTTTTAGCTTAGTAACGCTTAGCGCAATCATTTACCACCATATAAGGTCAAACTAAGGTATATGAACTGATAACCGAGATTAAATGAACCAATCAGAGCACGCGAAATGCAATATCCGAGGTTGAGAATTTAATAATAAGGATTATAACACAATCAGGCTGGCCAGATCAAAGCAGACCCCTGTTTAGTAGATTAGGTATACTGAACATATTTCGAATTACTAAATTACAAATTGGTGAGCTTGTATACAAATATCAAATTAACTTGCTTCCTGATATTAATGACTAGTTTTAAATAGCAGGCAGACATGATAGACTACGTTGTGGAAATTATGTTAATTTATAAGTTTGAGGTAGAAAGTAAACAAACAAAACTAACGAAACAAAGCAAAACAATGACAGGGTGCAACTACAGCTAATAGCTCGGGCTTCGGATGTAAGCAGATAAACTTAAAGAGCATTTCTAAAGCTTTGGAGAGAGGAGCATTTTTTATATGTTAAGGTATTTTATTCCAATTATCTGCTGCGGCAAATCTAATACTGAATTTGCATTAACTAGTTCTTGGCGAGGCATAAACAGATTTTGGTTTGATCTTGAACGTGTACAATATCGATGGACCTCCCTAATGTTTGTGAAATAGGAGATATTAATATTAATACCTTGTGTTAATGCTAGATTAGGTGTGCGAACACTATTAACCCTGTGGGTTTTAGCTGGAAAAATCCCCATTCCACATTTCTGCAAAATGTATTATTCATTTGTATTGTTGTATCTGTGGAAAAAAAGAAGCCTATCAACCTATAAGGACGAGCATCTTAAGAACAGAATGTCCTAGCGACGACAAGCCTTTTTATTTTTGCTGTAAGTGCTATCACTGCTTCAGAGCAAGTGACGAACCACCACAATGTGTATTGTGTCTGGAGGTGTCGTGAAACTCCGCTTGTTCATGCCTGGCGAGTAAGACTGGTTATTGTAACCGCTATTTGGCTCATACGCTTAAAATTTGTGAATTTTTTTTTTTTTTTGAAAGTGAAAGTACACAAGATCTAAACAGTGCTGCGGCAGCAAAATCCTGAAGAGGCATGCATTAGAAAGCTTCAAGCCTCACCAGAGGTTGAATCAACGGCAGCACAAGTCGCACCATGCTTGGCAAATTTTCGCTCTGTGTACAACAAATTCGGATCCAGATCAATAAGAAAACTGTCTTTCCCTTGAATGGTGTATTCTTCGACTCTTAGAAAAGCAATAGCAACAAAAAGAAAAATAAGAGCATTTTTTAATTTCTCCAAACAGATGACTTGATTTTACACAATTATGGCATAAGCCTAAGCCGGATCGAACGATGTAAGCTTACTAACGTTTAAAATTTGCCTCTTTACAATTTTTTTTTTCCCGTGTCGGGAAAAGTCTCTCCTATCACTCCCTTGCTAAGTGGGGTCTTTGTGCGTAGAGTCTTCCGCGGTAGGATTTCAGGGGGTAGTAGAAAGGCGTAGATTTCTCTGGTTTGAAACAGTAGAATATTTCATTAACCTGCAATGGCGTCAAAGAGTGGTGAAACGCAAATGGTGTTTTGCAGGATCTTTAAGCAAAATGTACCCTTATGGAGCTAAAGAAACGGACGTAAATTGGATAAACAAGACAGGCGGTGAAAAAAAAAAGTAGAATATTAAAAGCTATGAGTAATGGACTTCGACAACAATCTGTCGCCTGTCGAGCCGTAATCAAAGTGAG
>NC_090896.1:41404292-41406792 GCF_036669925.1 Montipora capricornis
GAGACAGGAATTTTATTTCTCTGACAAATGATTTTGTCATTGTAGTGTAAAATGAAATTCATTTGGGAAGCCAACAATATTTCTTTAACTTCCAGGTTAATCCAATTTATTGCTACGACTTGGCAGTGCGAAGATTGTTTACATGAAACTCACGCTTTTTGAGAATTTTGAGTGTCATGAAATTACATCATTTGCGTGACAATATATCCCTTTACTCTAACCCAGAAACATTCAGATAGTAACAAACTTCATATTTATTAACCATTTCTTCTGCTTTTGTACTTGTGAGCGATGTGATTTGTGATAATTCGCAAGTCTGTTTTTATATCTCATGGATGTTCGAATTTTCAATTACATGGCCACTCAACCTCGCGTTTTTGCATATAGTTCACCCTGAAGTTAAAATAGATACGTTCTCAGGAACCCGATAAAGACGGCTTCCTGACCCGACAGATGAAATGTCAATATTCAGTTAAATATTACAACAAAATTAAAAAACCAAAGACGTTGTTTTCCTCTGAAAACGACGAGCGTTTAACATGCTTTCCCGCAGTTCATTCAGTTGACACACGGTGATCACGTGCACCTTTATGGTTGCCTAGCACGTGATCAATTTCTTCCTTTTGACAAAACATCATAAAAGTCTTTGGATGAGAATTCGATTCAGAGCTATATATAAAAACTATGTTTTTTTTTTTCCTTTATCTGAGAAGAAACGAGTGAACTTTACTCAAGAGCGTGTTTTGTTATCTTTAAACTGAATTTATTACTAAAGCTCAAAAAACTAAAAGACTTCAAAATGGGATAGGATATTACAAAATAATTAAAGGTGTGAACGTGTGAGCCAAAGGGCCTCTGCTGGCGCGACATGTGGGTGACCTCTCAAATTGTCTTAATGACCCCCCATTTGAAAAAATTAACTGGAACGCTGCCGTTCATTACCACCCAATTCAGTGCCTTCCTTTTTTGTGTAACACGTACCACCGGCAACCCAGTATACGCTTTATGGAGAGTCTAGTTGCTGAAAGTTTAAACCAGTGAGTAAATGACGTCCCTTTTCCTTAGATCCAACCCTCTGAGGTCCGGTTGGTCAGTTTTGAACGTGAGTAATGGCGAACCGCGAAATCCAAAACTTACACTCAAAGTAAACAACTTTTGGATAAAAATCAAAGCTCAAGATTTTGCTAGTCTAGTGTTCAGCAGTAACTCTTTCAAAATCTGAAGAAAGAAAAGGAAGTGATTTTTTTTTTAAATAATAGCAGTTTAAGGTGGCTTAAACCAGTTTCAACCCTTGAACGAAACGTTCTAATATTACAATGTTTGGCACTACAACACTTTATCACTGAACAGCAATTTTACTGTACCATATCAAAAAGAATATCTGTAAACGCAATCTTCTGTTTTCAAAAGAAAAAAAAACACTGAGAGAATAAACCTACACTTAAGACACGACCATAACTTATAACATTCCCAAAACATATAGCTTGCAAATATGCTGTCTTTTTGTAGGAAGATAGCGCTTGTTCCCGTTAACTTCTTCTTGGTCATGTTGGTTGAGCAAAGCAAAGAAAACGCTCATATGTTGGACGAGAACAGCTTTTCTCTTTCTTTTGGAGGCTGCAGTTTTATAATTTCGTTTGTTAGGAAAGAGTTAATATAGAAATTTGTTTATTTATTATGTCGAGATAAAGGAAAGAGTTCCAGACATGAATCAGGACACGATTATTATTAGAAAGACATTTGTTTCCAAAGGTTCTTTTCGTACTTCAAATGTGCCAAATTGTTTTGTGGACCAATAAGGTTGGCACATTCATATCAATAATTTGACGTCATCGGTATTTTTTTTACAGTTTTCAAGGTAAGACTTTTCGCGTTTTAAATTTCATCTTCAGTCGTTATCTTTCTACTATTTCACCGTACTCCTCACAACTTGGATCCAGAAGGCAACAATTGTTTTTCAAAAGTTGACGAGAATATATTGCCACTTACACTGGAAGCCCAGGTCGTCCATCGAAGAACTCAAGTTTGAATGCTTTGCGTCGCTCAAGAATGGCCAGGATAAAAATGATAGCAAGCTAGAAAAAACAACAACAATAAAAATAAATAAATATATAAGCAAATAAAGAACTATTCTTATAAAAGGATAAATCAATACCGCTTATCATATGACCCTTACGGTCTCGAAAATCCCCGTATGAGGGTCCTAACGTACGCATAAGATAGACTGGAGCCAGAAAAAGCGCATGACCCTGTAAAAAAGGTATACATTTTTTAGAAGATTTCGTCAAGTTAAACAGACGGAAGAGGGAAATATCACATTGAATCATTTTTTTCCGAGGAAATTCATAGCTTTTCTGTAAAGACTGTATCTTTGATTCTCAGTTCTCTTAAAAAATCCTTGGAGACCATATGATAAAACACTTACTGACCGAGTCAGGTCAGGCCAGGCGGGAAAACATTTGGCTCGAGGCCATAGCGCGGACCTCACTCCGCTTGCTTC
>NC_090896.1:41411792-41419292 GCF_036669925.1 Montipora capricornis
GAAATTAAAAATAACTTTCATAGCGTAGCGCGAAGCTTAAAATAGATTGAAAAAGATTATCATAGGGCACGGGGATGTGTTCTCTCACCTGATAGTCTTTTGATATAGTTCAATGCAATAAATTATTTACTCTCGAATTTAATACGGTAGCAAATACATGCTAATCTGGGAGGCGCGTTGGCCTCATGGTTAGTGTGCTCGACTCCAGATTGAGTGGTCCAGGTTCCGGTCCTGGCCGGTGACATTATGTTGTGTCCTTGGGAAAGACACTTTACTCCCACGGTGCCTCTCTCCACCCAGGTGTATAAACGGGCACCGGTGAAATGCTGGGGTAAACCCTGCGATGGACTGGCATCCCATCCAGGGGGGAAGTAAAAAAATACTACTAGTCACTTCATGCCATAGAAAGCGGGATAAACTCTGGCTCTGATGGGCCACTTGGCTTGTAAACAGACTTTTAAATACATGCTAATATTGAGACGTATTCAGAATGAAGAGCTTCAGCCTTTTATTACCTCCGTCGTGTTAGGCCTAGATACAAATATCCGGATATGTTTTGAGATATTAAGAAAATTTTGGGATATTTAAGAAATTCTCGAGATATTTAGAAAAAACAAAATGTGATTTTTTTAGGGAAACATTATTGAAGTCACGTTTTTTCCCCAGAAACATGGAGAGAGAAAGAAAGCAAGCTTTTAAGTTAAATGCTGCTTACAAACACAAAAATTCAAAGAAAATTAACAAATCCTCCCATCTAGGCCCGCAGCAAGCACATGCAGCAGTATTCTCCATTTAATACATGTCATATATACCTTATACTTTGTTAGGTTATTGCTGCATTATTTATAGAAATGAAGGCAGATATTTTCGGGATATTACGAAAAAAAACCAGGGTATTTAGAGAAAAATCGAGATATTTAGAGAAAAAATCGGGAATTTCCGGGAAACATATTTAGGCGATTTAACTTGATATTGGTGTCTAGGCCTACTCGGTCTTCAGAATTTCTGCAACAAGACTAGCATCCATATTACTCTTGCTGTTTAAGGATATACCACAAATGTCCTCTTCCGTCACAATACGATCAAGACGATCAAGGAGGTAATATTAAACACTTAATGACTGGTCCCGAGGGAAACATTTAATTTTCTTTCCCGAGAATCTCAATGTTTCCCCGAGCCGCAGCAGAGCGATACATTGAAATTCGAGGAAAACAAAATGAACTGTTTCCCGAGGGACCAGTCATTAAGTGATTTGTTATGTAGCACAAAAAGAAAAAAGTGCAATGGCAACAACAACGGCGGCCGTCGGTCAACATTCGCAGGTAAAAATGCATTGTTACCCTCTGACGTCATATATTTTGCACTACTGCCCGCTCAGAGCTTTTTGGCGGGAAACAGTTTTATTGTTAAATGTCATGTGACCTCGACGTAACCAATGAGAGCGCCCGCTGGGGAAACAAATTCAGCTTTATAATAAGAGGAATTATTTAATGCAAGTTTGCTAATGCAATTAACGTACGCGAAAATCCACGAAAATTCAAGTGTTTGGAATTGTCTCCGTAAGATAACACCGAAATCGATCGATATAAACAACTTCCGCATCTCGAGTGACCACCAGGTGCATATTCTTCAAGTTCATAAGAGAGGACGAACTGCTATGGCGCATTAAAATCTACGGTAAACGTTTTGATCTCTTCTTCGCGAACTGAGAGAGCAGGTCCAGCGTCTCGAAGTTTCTGACATTCAACCAAAAAACGTTTCCCATCCATACCCCTCTGATAATCACAGGTGAAGAAGATGGTCGCAATCAGCCGCCATTTTGGAACTTGCCTATTTTGGCCAGGCTTCCCGATCCGCTCGTCCGGTGACGTAACGTTTGATTCGCGTGAGGACGACTGGGAACGAGGCTGAGGACCTTGGCCAGTTCCGAAATCTGAACAATCATAGTAAGGGTTCATTTGGCAACCACAAATGTTTCAAATTTCTGAGTCTGCGCAGAAGATCCGAAAATCTATTTTTATTTTATTTTACGTTGCTAACCAAAAGTATTGCGGGACGAGACGGCTCCCCATCCCCATTAGACAATTCATGTTAGGCGCAGCGTGGTTTAGATAAAGGTGCAACTCGGGAGTGAATTGAAACTAACCTGTTGTTATTGATTCATGATTCATTCCGTGGTTAAATCCAAAAGTCATTTTACAGTAGGGATTGTAAAATACACACTCTTATACTTACCGCTGGGGCAAGGCATCCAAGATCGAACAGCCATGCGTTTAGAACTTCCTTGCACCTTGAAAAAAAATTCATGAATTAACGGTGAATGTGAGTAAATGCATGTTCATAGGATTCTCGAACGCGTTTTGTGCATTTAGTGAATACGGAACGTGGTGAAAAACGAGGAATGTTTGGTATCCGTTATGTACCGATCGAATCGAACATTCAAGATCCCCCAAGAACCAAGTATTCTTGCCTTGCATTAGACTGGGAAATTTGACTATCTTAAGGAACTTTTTTCTAGGAGAATCTAAGAAAATTCATTTCTGATTACTCATCATCTGAGGCTTAACCATGTAAGAAACCAGAAGGCCCAAGAAAGGAGCAGCCGCACTGGACCAGCATTAACAAGACGGTTCAATTAGAGCGTATTTTATGGTTTTATGATCCGGCTTTGGACTTCAACAGAAATGCAAAACACGAAAAAGGAAGGAATCCATTCATAACAATCACAGAGTTAAGGATTCGTTGCACTGAAGTGAGACTCTGCTTCAGGAAGGGGGTGGGGAGGGGGGGGGGGATGAGCAGTGCAACGGAAAGATACCTTGCATGTTAATCTTCGCCGTTAAAATGACGATTTCGAGAAAAATCGAAAATAAACATTTCATCAGGCAACCAGCGGCTTATTTACTCAGCTTGGTCAATGATCCCGGAACAAACAAAACGCAAATATGAAACCAAGCCATCTTGCCTTCTTACTGTCTTAAAGAACCCATTTTAAATATCGCTGCTAATAAAGTATTTAAGTCTAAGCACCCGTTTTAAAACGGTTAGCTTTCACTGATTGTGTGACTCGCATGTTAACTCGCATGGTTCGTCATATTGGCTCTCATGACTCGCAACTATGGCTTGCATGGCTCGCATATATTGTCCACACACTTTTTTTTTTCAAACGCACGCAGTGCCAGTTTCACTGAAATTAATTCATAGACCATTTTACAGTTGTAGCTAAGTTACCTGGCCTGAGAATGGAAGCGAGGCTGCCGGTGACCCTGCTTTGATAGAAAACGCTGTGCTTTTCTGGTGGTAATGTACACTAATTAAAACTGGTAGTAATCACGGATTAGTAAAGTCCGTTCGATGTCTAGTAAAGTAATATTTTTTATTGTACTGATTGCCCAGAAATATTCAGGGACAGTGGACTTGTGGGGTGCTTTTGTGACAGTACGCAGGGAGAACTTGAATCTCCTGTGAAAAGCAGCCGAGTTGACAAATCACAACTCAGCATCGTTGCCGACACGAATTGCCATGCGGGGGCCAATTGTAGTGTGTTTCCTACAAAATATACAACTACACAGCTTTCTGATGTTCTAATAAGTCGCTTTAGTCATATTTGCTAGTGATACTTCAAGTAAATTAACATACCTTCAAATACGTTTGAAAAATGAAAGCGAAGAAAACAGCCGAGCAACCAACACGTATAAGGTATAATTTATTTACCGTCAGGTACACGGGGAGTGGTCGCCCAGTCTCCCGAGCCGGGGGCTCATGATAAAAGTGACTGACTTAAAATATGTAACAAAGTCTAAAAATTCTTAAAACTAAATCACAGATTGTCTCATTGAACTATTTACAAATACTTAATTTAAGCGAAAGCTACGTATACGCGAAGGTGAAACGAAAGATTATAGACAGCTTTTACATTGGCAGCCAGTAAAGATAAGAGTTTTCAGTTTTCTTCTAAAAGACGGTAAGTTAGGAGCGGTTTTAACAGAAAGTGGTAGTTTGTTCCAGATACGAGAGATGACAAATGAATACGAATTGTGACGGAATTTACTGTTGTAGGAATTTTCAGTTACGTTAAGGCCAGTGTTTCTTAGGTTGTAACGAGTAATTCGGGGTTCGAAGAGGTCGGATAGATAACTTGGGCCGTTCTCTTTGTAGCATTTATAAAATATGACTGCAAAGCAGGTGGAAATATGGAGATTTTTTACCGCTTTCATTTGAGCATGACGGCATTGCGATACAAACCCGCTGTCGAGGCATAACAGACTCACAATTACATCAGATCGAGGGGATGTGCCCGTCGGCCAGCTAGTCCAAGATAGCGTACAAACCCTGAAATTGTATGGCATCACGATCGATATCCGGGAAACATATTTAAGGTCACCGGCAGCCTCGCAGCCATTCAGAGGCTAGGTTACTGAGCCAACAACTGTAAAATGGCCTATTTGAATCATTCATATGTTTTATACCGCACAAATGACAAAAGGAAACGTAAGGAAAGGAACTTTATTTAAGTGTCGTTCTAGCGCTGGAGCACTAATTTGGGACACTGTAAACTGGAATTAACAATGAAAGCAAATCAAGTCAAATGTTGGTTTGTGGGGAGAGGGGAAACCGGAGTATCCGGAGAAAACCTTTTGATGCAGTGTAGAGAACCAACATACTCAACCCACATGTGACGCCGAGTCCGAGAATCTAACCACTTTGGTGGGAGGCGAGTGCTCTCACCACTGCGCCATCCCTGAACCCATTCCATTTCTCTTTTTAGCATATGTATACTGATTTTGTTTGAAAGTTTTTGAAATGTTGTCATATTTTTGCTCAAATACTACTTTTTAAAAGCGTGCATTGAAAATAAAACCGTCCGCCAAGTCGTACATGCATTTCAGTGGAACTAACACAGGGTGCGTTAAGAAAAAAAAAAAACGGTGATGTAAACAATTTTATTACACATAACATGAGAATTTTATTCCATAAAGCTCATTTGTACAAATCTATGCGCTTTATTTTCACATGTGGAAAAGGCTTATACAGCCAATCAGAATGGCGTACAGCTATTTCACATGTGGAAGTATAACCAATCAACGATAGCGTAAAGGTGTTTCCATGCCAATCACTCGTGCATCTCGTGCAAATCGTACTTTGTGATTGAATTAAATTAAATTAGCATTTGGTTCTATTGTTAGTGAGTTTTTGTTTCTAATTTGCGTTCAGAAAACTATTTCAATGAAAATTCTCGTCTTATGTGTATTAAACAGTTCACGACATAGAAAGTGCTTTGTACGGGGTTTTATTCACTCGTTGTTTCAACCTCGTTCCCAGGGTCTTCTCGGCTTTCAATATGGCGGCGGGTCTTGAGAAGACCCTGGCACACAGTGAACTAAAAAGATCGCTGATTGGTGCTTTTCTCACATGAACTCTAATTGGGTTAATGTCGAAAGAAAGATGGCGGCTAGTGAGGAGGGCCAGAAGAAGAACAGAAGTCGTGTTTAAATCATTTTCAAAATTGTAGCTGTTCCGTAAGAAGCAGCCGCAAATTAACAAGCATAACAGTCAAAAATAATTCGCCGTTTTTTCACGTTGCACGGTGATCTACATCAGGCCTCGATTCCAATTAAAGCTACGTTGGCTTTTCACGACCTCTGGCATAGCGATCGCTCTAATATAGAAGGAGGATATAACGGTGTTTGAAAGACGTAACGGTAATTAAGTGATTTTATTTCGTACGTACCTTTACGTTTTGGTTCATTTTGGCGTCTCACAATTGTAATTCCCTGATGCGAGTATTGTTACTGTTGTTCAATGTTTTCACCATGTCAGATTGTGTTACAAATTATAAAATTGTTCAATGGGGTTCATAGACTATTGATGTGGTTGATTTAGCAGTTGTATGTGGCGCTGTTGACTCGTGTGACAGCTGCAATGAAGGCGGGTCTGTTAAATACAGGTCACATTCCACAGGTCAAGACTAGAGGTCGCTGCTCCAATAATCAACATTTTTGTTGAGTGATTAGCGCTAGCAGACACTTTTGGTGTTGTTTATTTGTCTGCAGCACGGTGACATGTACACTCACCTGTGGAATGTAACCTGTGTTTTATTTTAATAGACCTGCAGCTGCAGTAATCCATATTCTTTCCCATCCCTTCCACACTCTTCAGCTAGTGGTGCACAGAGAGATCTAGCTCGGTCGGTTTTCATCATTGCCTCTTACTTTCATTAATAAAAAATATTAATCTCCTCACCCCAAACAAAATGCATGTCATCTTGTAATTTTCCAAGAGAGTTATTTAAGATTGTGAAGTCTTAACAATAATTATTATTCTTGAAAATAATTGTCAGGCTTATCATTAAAGTCTTATTGACCTGTCAATTCGCTAACAACTTCAATTTTTGCTTCTTCTGATTTAAAAATATAAATATGTATATTAAACAGTATTCTTTAATTTTGTACACATTACTTTTTTATCATCACACTCCTGTGAGTTTTCTTGTACTCCAATAATTTAAATTGAATTATTCATTTTCAAAACATGCTTTGAAAATATTTTCTAGCATTGCTCAAATTGTGGCATTTTAATTACTTTCTGAAGATGTGGTACATCGAGTGATTTGGGGGAAGATTGCGGATTGGACAGGGGGATTGGGAAATAAAATTGAAGGTGACAAAGCACAGGAAATTTGCAACTTCACCAGCAACAAGAAACTATTTCACAAAAAGAAACGGTGTTTTGTTTCTGGAATGGTAAGGGCAGGAGAAAAGATAAAATACTGTAGTGTGGGTCACTTGGTCGGTCATATATATTTCGCTTTGTCTATTGAAACTCTCAACAAAGGACAAAAATGTGGACGCAAACTCTCTGAACGGTTAGAAGCCTGTCAAGGAATATTAACCATTAAAAGAGAAGAACATAATGATACTTGTCTACAAATACCTACTATTCCTTCAAATGCCACAGCATAAAATTTCAAATTCCATTTTCTGTGAATCTTCCATTACTTGTGGTACATGTGAACCTAGGAAGTTACCAGTACTAGCTTTAAAATAACTGGTTCCTGGAAAACCCAATTTATTACTACAACTCACCAGTGGGAAGATTGTTTACATTACTTATTACCATGAAAAGAGATAGCTTTGGGTTTTTCAACAATATATCCCTTTAATATAACCGAAAATCATTCAGATAGTGAAAACTTCAAATTTATGACCCATTTCGTTCACTTTCATGCTTGTCAGCATTATGATTTGCTATACTTCAGGTTCACGTGTTCACAAGTTTGTTTTTACATCTCATAGATGTTTAGATGTTCAATTACAAACTCTGTTTTGAACGGCCACTCTACTTCATTGTGTAAATAGTTCACCCTGAAGTGTAAATAGTTCACCCTGATGTCTAAATAGATACAATTCGTTTCTGAGTAAATGAAACGAAACAAAAATGTAGTTTAAGGAATGGAGGCAAATAAAACAAACCGTGCCATTGTCACTGCCTCCAAAACAG
>NC_090896.1:41431792-41439292 GCF_036669925.1 Montipora capricornis
TCGTGTAACTCTTTCAAATCTCAACACTGGTGATGAAAATCAAATGCGACGGATTCCTCGTTAAGTGCATAAAAACTTTAGTATCAGTACTCAAAATAGTTCCTAAGGTCTTCTACGCTGCCTGTAAACGTTAAGGTAAAACATCTATATTCTTCCACACATTCTATTCGAGGAAAAATCTTTTAACTTGGGCAGAAGCATGGAAACACTAGCTACCATGCCAGGCAGTTTACAAACTGGTCCTCTAACTCCTCCAGTTTGAAGCTATCTTAGAAAGCTAAAGCAGAGAAAATCCACTTCTTGTGACTCAGAAACAAGTTGGCCAGCACGTAATATGTTCATTCTTGCACAACAGAAGGTAATTTTGAAGGAAGAAAGCATTTGTATCCAAAAAAGAAAAACGAATTTCAAAACACTTGTTTTGGCTTTGAAATTTTTCCCGGGTGCCACCATCTTGAAGAATTGTGATGGATTGCCCTTTTGTTACGCTTTTTGAGTCAGAACAACCACGACATGTCACCAGTATTCAAGATGGAGGCACCCGGGAAATTTTAAAGCCAAAACAAGTGTTTTTGAAATTCCTTTCTTTCTGGATACAAACGAATTCATTGGAAAAAGTTTGAACAATTTCAACGGTAAACATTATGTTCTGCGGTTAAAGTTATTTTGTTTTTTAGAGGAGGTTCCCTTTAAACTTATGCATATGATACACAAAAGTGACAGGTGATCATGCTACAAATCAAGAAACTGTACCCTTTATGTTGTTGTTTCTTTTCTTCCAGGTGTTTCAACTTACATTTTTCCAAAATACAAGATCAAAAATTTCGAACATTTCTTTTTCATCTGGCAGCTTTCGAAGCAATGGCCCTCTTGGTAGCACCAATGTGTTTGTGGAAGTATGCGCACTTGGTAGGTAACACACTGATTCTTCAGTTTCTGTGGACTGCAAATAAATAATGCTATGGGCTTGTGAAGAAAACAAAATTACATAAGTACAACGTACAAAACGAATGCATGGATTTTCAAGAAACAGCCTTGACTTTAAAGGTCATAAGACAGCTTTTGTTGTGCCTGTTTAATTTGCAGAGTTTTTATGATTTTCAACCAAAACTGTCCCATTTACTACTTTGTGTTTCTGTCCAACCTGAACACATAATGACAATACCACTGTGCCAATTTTAAAATCTACCAAAACTGTAAGTTAAATTCAGTCCCCATTGAACCATTGACTGCTGGGAGTGACACTTACATGTAATAGATTTTATTTTGTCTAACGCCAGATGATTTTACTTGTCCTAGGGCGTTTGAGGTGTGAATGGATTAATAATAATAATAATAATAATAATAATAATAATAATAATAATAATAATAAGCTGTAAATAATTTCAATTCTGTTTCAGCATCAATTGACCTTCAATTCTGAAAATATGCCAATTTGTGTACATTCAATTCACTGTACCTTCTTGAATGTTTCTCCATGGGCAAATGTGATAGACGGTTGAATGGTGAAACCAACAGGCTCTTCTGCTGCCCCTGTTACAAAAATTAGGATGCAACTTAACCTCAATGAATGCCTTCTGCCACTGGCTACTTGACGCACATACTTAACAAAACAGGCATAGACTTCCTTTTCTTTTGAGCAGGCTGTGGACCCATCTGGAGAAAATGCAGGCTTCAACAGTTTTAACAGCATTGCAGAGGTCAAACTAGCATTACTGGGTCTCAATAGATGAAGCATTATTGGCTTGTATCGGAAGACTCTAGTAAGTCCAAACACATCAAGTCCCCGCTGTAAATTGATTACTCGAAAGCTTATGAAAAGTCCACAAAAATATCCGGAGTAGTCAAGTTTTATGCTTCGCCTACTATCATATTCCCGGATAGATGAATCTTCATAGTACAGCCCGTACAATGAGACTCATATCAGTACATTGTACTCGCGTTATACAACCTCGATGTTCAAGAATTCTTCTTAGATGCCTGAGACTGAGCCGAATTCCATGGACATTAAGAAGGAAACTAAGAATTTCAGAGCCGGTGAATCCAAGCGTAAAGTAATTCTTGATTGCATCGTTACGGCTAACCGCTCCATTCCGGTATGACAGCTTCTTCGGAAAACCTTTGAGTAAAAAGACGCTGAATATGAAGAAATCATCATGATCGGCACGTGCACGAGTTTCAGCTTACTTAATAGTCAGTTAATGTGCAACTTGAGCCCGCTAAAAAAGGGGCTAAAAATATCGCTAAAATGATAAAAAACATCACAATTTTTTAATGGCACTTATGAGCCACCGCATTAATACGCATCCTTTAGGTTTTGTTTTATTCTAGATGCGTTACCATAGTAACAGCCTTCAGAGTACATTGACTTTCAAAAATATAAACTTTTCTGGCAGCACTTATGAGTGACCAGAATTGAGTTTCCAGGTAAAGACTGCATAACTATGATAGAAATCAAGCGAAGCTGTGATCCTCGCAGTAACGAACGCAATTTTTGCAATTGCGTAAAGAAAAAAAATTCAGGACTTCAACGGGGTTTGAACCCGTGACCTCGCGATACCGGTGCGACGCTCTAACCAACTGAGCTATGAAGCCACTGACGTGCTTCAAAAGCTGGTCGATTGTGGGTTCCAGTGTTCCCGTGAGGAACATTGGAATGATCCATTTCATTTATCATTTCATCGTATCGTAGAATTGGAAGTATAAGTGATTATAAAAGCTGTGTTCAGTCACCTTAAAAAGCCCTCAAAGGTTATATAAGGTTTTTGATGAACGAAACAAGACCACTAAAAAAAGTTGAACTCAGTTAAGAATGTTGTCTTCAGGCATGTAACATTTGTCTGGTAATGGTCACTGCTGTAGAAGTAGAAATTCCTATTTATGCTAAATTTTTAGTTACAAAGTCCACCCTGCAGTAAAACCCCTGCCCGTAAACAACATTAAATGACAGAAAAGTAGCTTGCATTGCATCATTTTGATTCACTGGGTAATTTTTCCGCCAGCAGGCATCGCCAACAAAACAACCGGCTTTCACGGAGAATTCGCAAATCACCAGATAAAAAATACTTCAAGGAGTCACAGTCAACAAATATTGATCAACAAAGACTGGAGAAAAAGGACTCAAAAAAACTATTGAAAATTCCCCAGTATCAAGTGCTGGCGCAGAGGGATATACAGGGAGGAGAGGGGGCTAATATTCTATTTTGCATACTTTGTTGCCAATGTTTTCTCAATTATAAAATTCAGTGAAAAACAGAATCCATGAATAGGACCCTCTCTTCGCACTATATCCTTGAGTCAACCTGTGCGTGTAGGAGACTCACATTTACATCAATTTGCCTAATTTGTATAAATTGTTTGTGCTATTTTTTTTTCGTTTGACAATACCTTTATTCTGATTGCCCATGCTAAACAGTGCGTGCAGAAATCGTGGCGTTCTAAAAAAAGATACGCGCAAATGTTGACTCATAGGGCTTGAATGGAATAGGCAAGCTCCCACCTATTAAATTGCGCATACGGTAACAACGAGATTACTGCCCGATTATTTAAAATCCTGATGAGTGGCTCACCTTTATTTTTCTTCGTTAGGTCGTTGGGAATTTCAATTTTGCCTTGAGTACTATATTTTAAATTTAAGGGAGTTACCCAGTGACAACTGTCAGAACACCACTTTGTGTAGCAACTGATAGGGATGTTGATCCTTTGTACGCACCACAGTTTCTTTAGAAACTAAAAGTTTGTAATTTTTTTCAAAGGTCACCAAAATTGCACAAGTCCCTAGGGCGAGTGCAATTTGTAGTCTTTGAAAAAATATTACTAGTGCTTATTTATTCCAAATCATATGATTACTTATTCCTATTTATATTCATGACTCGTACACAGGGATGGGTGTGCAGCTCGAACTGTGAGCCTGAGTGTTTAATGCCGTCCGAGTATCGTTACAAAGCTAAGATAAGATACTAGTTACAAGGTAAAGATAAAGTAAGAACCACTCAGGCTAAAGCATGTGCAACCGCCTGATACGCCAACCAAAAACCCAGTGGGAAAATAGGAACGTATTCCCCATCCAAATGCAGGCGCACTAACCTCTGGGGGCTAGAGGTAATATAAGATTTCCAGACATACAAAGTGATCTAAAATTTAATTTGAAAGTTGGAGATCTGAGATGAATACATTACATCCTGCCAAACCTTATATATCTAAATAACAATAGACTAATTCAATGCCATAGCGGCACCCGTGCATTTCATGCCAACAGGAAAATATTTACATTCTTTGTCGCTATCACTTACAGTTCAGCTCCGCCGAATGTAAATACATTTTATAGTGTACATGAAAAAATTCGATATCCTTAACTAGGCGAAACGCACGCATATCACGCAATTAGGGAAAAAATGCGCTATAAATTGCGCCATCCAGGAAGCGTGCTTGATTTGAAAACAAAAGATTTGATTGGTTCTGACCATACCCTATCGTTAAAAGCCAATCATCATCCAGACTTTCCGGCGATGTATAATTGGCACTGGTAATACACTCTTTGCCCTGGTGTCACTCTTTGTACTGTTATTCTTGAACTGCTCTGCTCTCAGCCAAACAGAATCGAGTAAGTTTTTCCATGAATATTATTATCAGTTTATTATTTATCGGTTTTAATGAAGTCATTATTATGTGATTATTTTTTTTGAGATGGGGTAGTTAGGTACCCCCAATTAGTAAGCTGTTTCACCTGCAGCAAGCTAGAACAATTTGACACTATAATAAAGTTTTTGATTGATTCATTTTCAGTATCAAAAAAATAAAACAATGCGATAACTGAATTCTGAGATAATTAGGCTAAACATTTTCCCGTTATCTTGAGTCAAAAGTCAAAATTAGTAGGTCAGGTGAAGATGTTTTAAGTACATTTGGAGAAATTTTCAAACTCCGGTTAGTTATGAACAAAGGTTACTCAGCTCTGAAAAACTCATCCAGATGCAACGAATTCTCTAGATCTTATATGTACTAGCCTTCCTTTAAAGCTTCTGAGTAGTTTTTATTGAAAATAGCAAAAATACTGTTATTTGACTTTGCTGCTGTTAGTCGTACGCGCGTCTAGCTACAGTATACGTAAGTTACTCATTTCGGACTACGCTACAGACTACGAGGAATTAAAGCCGGTACTGTGAATTCTCTTGTTCAATCCAAATCGAGATCGTTTAATGAACTCACTATAAAAGAACTTAATGGTACACGAATTAAAGATTTCTGCTTGCAAACGAAGAAACATTTCTCTATCGATTTGCTTGTGCATTACCGGATCTCCGCGCGCTGAAGGGGCACGAGCGGAGCATTTAAGAAAATATTGGTAACCTATCGATGCGAGAAAAATTTGGTTTAAGGTATGATGTTATTGAGACCGTCCGTCCATACGCACGTCAACCCCGCCATGTATGCTCTGACGAAGGGGTCAGAGCGAATCCTTGGATTCGCTCTGACAAATGGCTAACGCTCGAAACGTACGTTGGCCAATTTACATTATCAACTCCGTTGATAACACCAAATTTTTATTTTAGGAAAATCGTATTTGTGGACATGCCGTAGAAAAGAAACAAAACCATGTTTGAGCCACTTCAAAAGAATTTTGATCAATAAATATCAAATCGAAAAATATATCTCTCTTAAATTAAACAATTCAAATTTGTTCAAGGAAGAATGGAAAATGCTCGACGGAATAAATTTTGGATTGTAATTGAGTCCACAATTATTTAACAGTAGTTTATTTACTTAGTCAAACAGTTTAACTTTAATCTCTACTATTCTTACTTTTCTACTTAAAATAACCCTTTGTAAAAAACGATTGTGGGAAAAAAAAGAAAGATTATCCAAACTTTTTGCCAATTGCTTAAGTTCAGCTTTTCTTTAAATTACATTTACCCTTTAGTAGGGATTGCTGTTTAGTTTATTATATTTATATCTTTTGTAAATAGGCAAAAGAAGTTAAATAAAGTTAATTTAAAAGAAAAAAAAGAGAGGCAACATTTGACCCCATAATTGTAAACGGTAAGGCACCCGAATGCGTCTAGTCCGCTAAACTCCTTGGGGTTACAATAACAAGTGATCTAAGATGGAACAGCCATGTTAATGAGATTGTGACGGAAGCAGCTCGGCGTTTGTATTTTTTGGTGCAGCTCAAAAGAGCAAAGTTACCTAATTCTGACTTGTTATTGTTTTATTGCACTTGTATAAGATCTGTCTTGACGTATGCCCTACCAGTATGTTGTCAAGCTCTGCCCTTGTATCTCAAGTACGAAATAGAACAGGTACAGAAAAGGGCATTGTCAATTATATATCCAGGAATGTTGTACAGTGATGCCTCTGAGTATGCAAATATCCCTACAGTCGATTCTTATTGTGAAGCCATTTGCAGATAGACATTCAGCATTATCAATGACAACGATAACAACTTGAGCTAAGTAACTTAGTACCAGTGACACAATCGTTCCTTGAAGATTCCCAAGTTTTAGACGAACCGTTTTAAGAACACTTTTATGATGACCTCGAGTATAAAGTACAGTTAGTAGAAATTTTTAAAACAAAATACTAGTAATTTAATATTTATTTATAGTTTTAAAATTATTTTATAGTATATAATTAACTAGTTCGTAAATACGCAATTCAACCCTTGGGCTGCTATGTATTGACACAATAAACTATCTATGTATCTATAACATTTCCCAAATTTCATTTTTGTTTCCTTTCTCGAGTTGTGTTGTATTTCGTAAAGCAAAATTTCGGCATTCGATTGTGTTCCACAAAATGATCTTTTATTCGCTTTTTGGCGTCTTTCTTTTTAACTAACGATGTTTTTGAGCACATTTTGTTTTTCAAAGGCGTTCCTTTTCTTGATTCTAAAACGGTCCCCTCTTGAAAAGCGAGAACAGATTGTTTTTCTTTTTTGTGTTACTTTTGATGAATTCGGAACGTGCTTTGATACTACTTGTTGTTTACTTATTGCTGAAAGGGGAACCAATTGTTCCGAGTTCCGAATCCCGAGCGGAACAAATTGGTCCTTAATGATTGATTTGAGAACTATTGGTCCTAAAAATGTGTTCCTTTCAATTACGTGGGAACCGATTGTTCCGATTTCCGAATCTCAAGCGCAACAAATTGGACCTTAGTGGATGATTTGGGAACGTTAATGACTGACCATTTCGAATAAACGATTGTGAAGGTGCAATTGATTGTGCGTCTCTAAGCAAATTGCATAATTATGTCTCTAATATGCCATTGATTGCCATAGTATGCAATTCATTTTCTAATGGTGTTGCGTCAATCTCACGCAATATTTAATCATTAGCACCAATAGAAAATCAATTGCATAGTGTGACAACAATGGATTGCCTGGGATCTTGCCGATGTAGTTTTCGGTTCCCTTCTTAATAACCCCAAAAGCTCCAATGATCACTAGATCACGATTATTATTATTATATTTAAAAATAAAAAGTAAAAAATTTACGAGCA
>NC_090896.1:41444292-41449292 GCF_036669925.1 Montipora capricornis
TTGTTTAAAGAGTACCTGCGATAAGGAAGATCACTGTGCCAACGGATCTGTTTGCCAATCTGGATATACAGACAAAGGATATCGCTGCGTTTATCCTCCAGGTTGGAAGTTTGCTCATTGTCAACAAGGTATCCATTAATTCTTCTTTCTATCCTCATATTGTCTAACTATTGCTGCCACTGCTACTACCTCTGTTTCTAACTAAAAAAATATATTACCTGATGGTAACTATAGGATGACATGGTTAAAAGACTCCGGCTTTGATATATTTGTAATCTTTCTTCAAACCTACTTGGCTTTTTATTCCTCTGACACTTTATGGCGTACCTTTATATGATTATTTATCTACTCTAACCGTAGATATCGACGAATGCGTTCCACGAATGCACAATTGCTGTAAAGATGCAGTGTGCAACAATACCAAAGGATAGTATACTTGCTCGTGTAAATTTAAACCAGGATACTTCGTTGATGATGGATACAATTGTACCAGTGAGAACACGGAAATCTACGGACTTTGCTAATTGAAAACTCAATATATAGGGGTCGAACTTTTGATGGTGTATTGACTCTGTTCTCAGATATTGAGGAGTATTTGGTTAGAAATCACACCTGCAACTCTGACGCTTTTGTAAGGCAGGGTTTGTTGGAAACGGAAGAAACTGCTCAAGTCAGGTTTATCTTACATACTTTACTTTAATTATTTAAGGTTACGATTTCAAAGTTCATGAAAGCATGAAAGATATTATGCATCATCAACTGGGAACTCGAAAAAATTCCGAGCTCCAGATACTTGATGGGATTTGAACCCACGACCCTCCGTGATCTAGTACGGATGCTCTAGACCTTTTAACAGTTAATGGAGATGAAAATAATAGTGTACAGTATTTTGTTCTCTTTTATGAAAAAAAAAAACAAAAAAACAGAAGAACAAAAGGTACAGGGGAAAGATGAAGGAAACTATGATGATGATGATGATGATGACGACGACGATGATGATGATGATGATGATCATGATCATGATGATGTCGACGACGACGATGATGATGATGATGATGATGATGATGAATAAAAGCGACAACGGTGAAAAAGAGGGGACAAATCGCAGAAAAAGAAAAAAACAATTTATAAATAAGTGCATGTGTTGTATATATGGTTAGAGATAAGCTTAACCTAAGCTTCAAGGGGGTGTGTCACGAATTTTAGCCAAAATTCGGCGCTTGGAAGAGACACAAAAATTAAATATTTAAAACCTTGAATGAAGATGCGAGCAAAACAGCTCAAACAAAAACAGGCAGAGAAAGGCAAAATTAAATTAGATTTCAATGAATCGCAGTTAGGGTTTCGAGACTGTATTTGATCTGAAGATACTTCTGGTCTAAGGTCAAGTTACATAGCGAGTAGGGGTGGTTAATGTTTTAAACATTTTTTTTTCAAAATAAATACTAGTGAGCAGCACACAGCAACAGATCTTGCCAAATTGATTTTATTTCTCCAACCGGTCGATTACGTAGACTTCATCAGGGAGTGTGAACAAAATGGTTAAAAGGAACTTATTTTATACCTTATTTTAGAAGTACATTTCACGTTCCAGGAAGGGTGTGAATGGCAAAAAACACCTACACAACAGTACGTGCAGGATATGACTAAAATCCTGCGTGACGCTGAGAATTGAAGGTTTGGAGCTCACGGATTTAACGTTATGTCATGTCCAGAAAAGTTCGCAAAAAAACAGCTGGACCCCCTAATAGAGAAGGTTCTGTCCCCTTCAACGTCGGCACACGCATGTTTGGACCCTTGCATATTAAGGTCAATCGAGACAAGCTCAAGTTGTGTAGTATTCGCGTGCATGAAAACAAAGGCAGCTCACTTAGAAAATGTTAATGGCAAAAGATCTGATGGATTTTTTAAGGTGATACACCGATTCGAGAGCTTGCGTGGCCACGCTGATTGCTGCTTGGTCCAACTTTGTAGGTGCACAAGGTTACTGAATTTGATTTAAATGGAATATAGCTAGCACAAGTCATCCATGTCACTCCGTGGGAACTCTCAACAAGTCTGTTAGAGTAATGAAGAACATTCCTATCAGAGAGTGGCATTTTTACCTCTACCAAATAACTCTCTAGCTATGGATTTTTGCACCGTTGGGTTCCGGTTTGATTTCACGTGAAAACGATATCGCTCGGTTTCTTAGACGTGATTCATGTATTGAAGGCGCATTCTTCTTCAGCAATTTTCAGACAATAATTGTCATTTTATTTGTTTGAGTTTTATTACTCTATTTTTGTTTTTTTTGTTTTGTTTTGAAGGAAGTTAAGGTGGCTCAAACCAGTTTCAACAATTTGGAGGGAATGTGATATTAGAAAGATTAACTCTACAACACTGTTTCATTTAAAAGCAATGTTATGGTACTTTATGAAACGCCAATAAGTGTTTAACAAGACGCACTCATTAATGTGACGTAATAGTAATGTAATAGGTTACCATGGCAACAAAAGAATCATCTAAAAACACCCTATATTTGTGTTTAAGCGCTTGTATCTCAAAAACGAACTAAGAGACCCGCATTTTTTATTGCTGAAAAGTGATTAGCAGACTAAGACGACACTCTCTCCAAAGTTTAAAAAAATTATCTGGAGCGGATTCAGAGCCACCTTAAAAGCTCTCAATTGTACAGGTAACTAATCACGTTCTAGCAATAAAAAATGGGCGTCACAAAGTTCGTTTTTGAGATATATGTGTTAAACGACAAAATATAGGGTGTTTTTAGATGGCTCTTTTGTTGCCATGGTAACCCGTTACGTCACATTAATGAGTGCATCTTGTAAAGCATCTTTTTTTGTTTCATATGGCATCATAACATCAACCATTAAGTAAAAAAAATGTAGGTTTAATCCTTCCAAGTAGTACAGTTTGTTGAAAGTGCTAAAACTGGTTTGAGCCTCCTTAAGTCCATTTCCCTTCAAATTGATGTGGCATTCCTTTAATTCTTTGTTTTTATACAATATTTTACAGGTCATCACTTCTTTCCATCCCTCAAACTGACATTTCCCTTTTTATTCAACTTATACGACGTACAGTCTACTTTAGACTTCAAATCTACTTCAACGAAACAAAGATTTTAAACAAGCTGAGAAGAGTCACAATAGGCGAGGCAAAGAGTTGAACCCAGATCGATGGCTTCACCTTGCAGTTTTCGATATTCACTAGACTAACGAGACAACCTCCCGGAAAATCGAATTTTTTAGAGTATTGAAATAGTAGTACCCAGCAAAACTATTGAAAGTTAACCGTCTTCAACGGGGTTTTTACTGGGTTGCCGTATGGCAATCCCAGTCGGAAAATGGGTAGATTTCTCTGTTTTATTTTCCGTGTCGGTAAAAGTCTTGCCTGTCACTCCCCTGGTAAGTGGTGTCTTTGTGCATAGAGCTTTCTTCGCGTATTTTCTTAGGATCGAGAGGGTAGTGGAAATGCGTAGATTTCTCTGGTGGACACAGTAGAATCATTAACTTAGCCTGCAATGGCGTCGAAAGTCATGTAACGCGAATGGCGTTTTAGTGGATCCTTAAACAAAATATACCCTTATGGCGCTCAATAATGGAAAGTCAGTTAGATAAACTAGGCAGGCGGTGAAAACAAATACCTGGAATCGTAAAAGCGACGAGTAATGGACTTCGACAGCAATCTATCGCCCGTCGAGCCGAAATCAAAGTGAGCTGTATTTCTAATATTTTACCAAGTGTGCTGTTATGCAGAACACTGAAACCAAATGGAAAATTCTCTGGTAACTTATGGGTTCAACAAAGACAGAGAACGAATCGAACACCTTAAGTGGATCTGTGACCAACTCTGCACAGTCTTCAGTAAAAAAATAATTGGAAATGTGACAGCCAAGAATTATTTGAAAGAAAGCTTGTCGTTTATTTTGCGCTTCATTATTCAAGGAAAAGGTTCTTCATGGAAACGGTTTGATCCTGAAATTTTGTTTGTGTAATATTGCGCATATTTGACACGATTGAGTTTTTTCTCCTCACGCACGTAATGAATTAGGAAGGGGTTTTTGCCTCTAATAGCAAATATGTTGTTTGTTTAAAAAAAATTGTTCGCTGGAAAAGGTCGCCTTTATGAATTCACCATGTTTTATAATATGCGAGCTTAACTGGATAGTTTTTATGGTAATAGAAAGCATTTTCGTGTCAAAATGAGGTTAGCGTCTTACTATTGTGTGAACTTAATTAAATATAAATAAACAATCTGCCTCGCGAGTTTGTTATTCTCGTTAACCAGCAATGGCGTCAAAAGTCATTGCAACGCGAATGGTTTTAGTCAACAAAATATGCTCTCATGGAGCTCAAGAAGGGAACGTCAATTGGATGAACAAGACGGGCGATGATGATCTGGAATGTTAAAAGCGACGAGTATTGGACTTCGACAACAATCTTTCGCCCGTCTAGCCGAAATCAAGGTGAGCTGTATTTCCATTATTTTATCACGAGTGTAGTGTTATGTACAACACTGAAACCAAATAGAAAATTATCTGGTAACTTATGGGTTCAACAAAGTCACGTAAAAAAAAAAAAATGGAAATGTGACAGTCAAGAATTATTTGAAACAAAGCTTGTCGACTATTTTCTCCATCATTATTCAAGGAGAAGGTTCTTCAGGAAAGTCTGGAATTGCATGACAGATAAACTAAACGTAATTCTGATCCTTATACCATAGTACTAACGAGTTTTATTTACATTGGTTCAGCTTAGCAAAATTGTTTGAAAAGCTGACTAGTTCTCAAATTCTAGGCCGTGGTTCGGGCTATTTTTTGCCTAGAAACATTCTGTGATCATTGGAGAGTCTACGTATTGCAATTAGGCCATAATCCCAACGCGTTTTCCTTTTGCAGTAGCTCCTAGCTATAGAATATAGGTATTTTTTTCCTTGGCTTCGCCTTAGCCAAATCGTTTGAAAAGCCCATTGTTTATCTAATTCTATGCTTTTTTCCGCGC
>NC_090896.1:41451792-41454292 GCF_036669925.1 Montipora capricornis
ATCTTTATTTTTATTTTTCGTTTAACTCAACTAAGAATTTTTAAATTGTAAAGTGGCTTACGTTGCTTGAATTTCCACGCTGCGGCTAATAATGGCTGTCGTAGCGTGAAAAGAAAGTAGCCGTGCAACTAATTAATACAAACACAATATAAGCAAACCAAACTGGAAGGACAGGGTGCAACACAGGGGTTGTGCTTTTTACGTTACTGTGCTGTACTGACTACTTCGTCTACGGTATGAACAAATTCACTGAAGTCAACGTTGATACTGTCCACGTGCAAAACAGTTTTCGCGCCTCGGCTTTCCTGCCGACGATACTGTATGAGCGACGGGTTGCGCGTCAGCGTCACAGCAACGAACCAGCGGTTGATCGCCTTGTGAGACACGCGTGGTATGCCAAGTCGATGAGGATATACTAAACAGAAGAGAGAAACAGAAATTACAGAAATCCAATGAACGCGGAGCCTGGGCAAGGACGACATCCAACGACCAGGAGATCCTACTGATCTGGATATCAAATGCGCGAAATACGAAATATTGTCTGGCCACAACCATAAAAAAATGTCACTTTACTCGACCCTAACCCTGACTTCTTTAAACATTCGTTAAAAAGTAAAAAGTTAAAACTAGTAAATAGTAAATTTGTATATATATATATATAGAGAGAGAGAGATAGAGAGATAGAGAGATAGAGAGAGATAGAGAGAGATAGAGAGAGAGATAGAGAGAGAGAGAGAGAGAGAGAGAGAGAGAGAGAGAGAGAGAGAGAGAGAGAGAGAGAGAGAGAAAGAGAGAGAGAGAAAGTTACAGGAAACTCAACACTGGACAACTTCTGGGGAAAACTGTAATTGCCCTGAGCGGGATTTGAACCCACGTCCCCTTGATCACTAGTCGGTGTGATGGCATCACACTCAGTGTTGAGTCCAGTGTTGAGTCCAGTGTTGAGTTTCCCATAACTTTCTCTCAATTTCTCCTCAACTTGGACGGGTTACCATCGATGATAAACTGTCTTGGTCTCAGCATATTAAATCAATTTGTATGTCATTCAATAGTAAAGTTAAAATGCTGAGACGTATAAGTTTTTTACCCAAATCTATGCTAGAAACACTGTACTTTAAGACTTTAATCCCAAGAGACCTCTATGTGGTTGATGTTTGGGGCTCTGGCTCCAAATTTAAAGAATTAGAATGGATACATATTAGAGCTGCTAGACTAATTCATAAGTTGCCAAAGGGCATGACTGCTGAAGATATTTTAGCAAGAGCGGGGTGGTTGCCTCTTGAATATTTTTATAAATTTCGTATTTTAATGATTACTCATAAGGCTTTTTATAATTTAGGTTTAGAGGAAATAAATTCATTAGTTGTTAGGACCTGTAAGAGCTATAATCTTAGGAAATCTTTAAATATTTTAGTTAATAGACCAAACAATGAGCTCGGTCGTAATTCCTTTGTACACAGGGCTGCAATCGCCTGGAATTCCCTGTCTGATAGTGTAAGATCTTTTTCTAATCAAACAGGCTTTAAAAATGGACTGAAGCAGTTAAAACATACTGTTATGAATATCACTTTTGAAAAAGACAGCTCAGTAGTTTATAATAAGCATGCCGATTTTTATTATTATTAATACATATTTTATGCTTTATTTATTTTTAGCGATTATTTATCTTATTTATCTAAAGTATAATCACTACCATATGTATGTATTGTTAATTTTATTACAGTAGGTCCACATCAGCTGTAAAGTTGCTTTTTTTTCCTCTTGACCTGCTTTACTAAATAAAGTTATGTATGTATGTATGTATGTATGTATGTATGTATGTATGTATGTATGTATGTATGTATGTATGTATGTATGTATGTATGTATGTATGTATGTATGTATGTATGTATGTGTGTATGTATGTATGTATGTATGAATCCATTTGCGATCCTCCTGGGGGTGATACGTTGTTGGCTCAAGGGAGCTACTTAACTGACTCTTTAAATTAATTACCCTTGTCCGACTGTGAATCACATGTTGATCCAGCTTTACCACATAGAAAAACTGGCCCTTTAGGGAGTCCCACGTAAATGCCACACATTAAGTGATAAATCAGCCATGTTGCCAGCATGGTTGTCCTGATAGTGTAGTGGCCATCACACCCGACTTGTGATCAGGGAGACGTGGGTTCAAATCCCGCTTAGAGCGATTACACTTTTCCCCAGAAGTTGTCCAGTGTTGAGTTTCCTGTAACTTTCTCTCAATTTCTCCTCAACTTGGACTGTGAATCCATTTGCGATCCTCCTGGGGGTGATACGCTGTTGGCTCAAGGGATCTACTTAACTGACTATATACCTGAATATTAGGAGTTCAGCGACGTGGAAGAGGGCTCAATACTTTTGTAGAGCGCAAATTGTATAAAATAAACAAGCAAGAGACACAGTAGCGACTCAGAGTTTCATGTTCTCGACACAATCTTCAGGCTACAATGATCTTAATTAATTACTTATCATTACTT
>NC_090896.1:41459292-41461792 GCF_036669925.1 Montipora capricornis
TTCGAATTTGAAAAACAATAGTAAAAAAGCATTTGTAAATTTATGATTGGTTGTTGAGGATGCGATTGAACCTAAGGATAAAATTTCGCTTGTGCCTGCAAGTCGATACGAGTTCATTACGTTTGTTGAGCGTTGCCATGTCCGGTTTATATACAATATAGAATTTCTCGGTACTACATAGATTACATCGTTTAGTAAGGTTGCTATAAGATTTGGCCTTGGCTAGAATTTTCCAGGAGATTGCGAAGTCTTTCTTTTGATCTTTTAGCTGCCATAGATGTTTGCTCAGTTCGGTGTCATTCTTTTTGCTTTCGTTTTTGAATGACATTTGGTGATTTCGCCATCTCGTCTTGAACTCAGTGGCGGTGAGGCCGACGTACGTCTCTGTGCTTTCGGCGGTCGTGATGGTGGCTTGATACACTACGATCACGCTACTGATGTATATAAACCCCAGCGATGCTACAGTGTACATGGAATTTAACTGATGAGTGGCCCAACTCCTTGTTGGTCTACGAAACAGACCTGTATTAAAGTCCATATGAAACTATATTGAGTAGAAAAACATTGTTATTACCGCTCCATTATTGTTGAGCACTATTCTGGATTTATCAGTGTGGAACTCACCTGAAGTTATATATATATGTATATATATAAGGAAAATGAAAAAATGAGTCGCTGACGAACTTCTCACAGGTCTACTATATTTAGTGTAAACGTTTCGCCCTTCGGGATTCTTCAGTACAGGTTAACAACTAAAAACTAAAAATACCTGGTACAACTGAACTTGCGCTATTTATACAAAACCATGAAGCAGAAAGTATAAAATGTTAAAAATTAAAAAAAAATCACAATAATGTGTCACATAAAATATGCGATTGAAATTCATTAAGTGGACAAGACGATAAGAAATAGTTAGCTCTATTCCGAAAAAGGCGTTAATCACCGGACACCAAGACTAATGGCTTGAAATTAACACCAGAAATTTGTACATCATGTAATCAGATGGCCATATGATGAGCGCAAAAACAAATCCCAAGAGAAAACCTCTGGAACCACGCCAGTACGAAAAACAAAACAACAGAACCCCGCCCGGGGGCTCTAAAAAGCAACAGAATCCCTGAACGGGGCCTGTGGGAATACCTATCTGCACCATAGCAGAGTCAAAAGCATGGGCCTAAGCGTAACTGAAAAAAAGCCAATTGATTGCACAATTACTCCGATGAATAATTAATTAAACCTTATTCTATTTTTGGAATTAAACTCGGATCTTTTGTTTAAGCCGTAAGGTTGGAGGGTGCATAACTGTGAGCACCAAAAGGCCTCTCTTGTGAGTAAAACCTTATCCATATCATCAGTAGTGTCATTAACAATTTTTTTCAATAACAATGAACTCAAAGTCAGACATGTGATGTTCTTTTCTGTTGAAATGGACGGCCAATTCACACGTGGCCTTGTTGGTCAACATAGTTGATTTGTGATTCCGAAATCTGACCTTGAATTCATTCGATGTTGAACCTACGTATTGAATCTTGCATGTTTTGCAGGTGTATAAATAGATGACATTCTTCGACCTATATTGTACATCCTGTCTTGTATAAATAGCCCAAGTTCAGTTGTACCAGGTATTTTTCGTTTTTAGTTCTTAATGTGTACCGAAGAAGCCCGATGGGCGAAACGTTTACACTAAATGTACCAGACCTGTGAGAAGTTCGTCAGCGACTCATTTTTTCATTCTCCTTATTAACTTATCTGAGTCGAAACGACTTGTATCCTTTTGGATCGTCCTCGCAAGTGGCACCATCGTTGGATACTCAATCTTTATCATTCTACTTACAATGAGTGCAAATCACAAAAACAATGACTTATATATACAGAGCAGAAATTTTGAAATGAACGTAACAAAACAAAGGTCTAAGCTACAAGGTTACATGGATTTGACAATCAAAGACAAATGCAACCTGCAATATGTACGCTCCACCTCGACTGAATTTAAAGTAAGATTTCGTAACCACAAGTCGAACATGCTGAAGAAGAAAAGAACTTGTGAATTGGCCATCCACTTTAATAACTCGGCACATGAAATTTCACAAATCAATTTCATCATTATCGAACAAATTAGGTCTTTACATCTTGAACAATTGTTACTCACTAGGGAGGCCTATTGGACTGCGCAATTATTTACCCGTAATCCTCATGGGCTTAACAAAAGGCGGGAATTTAGATCAAAACACCGCATTAGTTACTGCAATTGAGTAGTTGTGAGTTGACATTTTCCCAATATGATATTAGTCACTTATTTGTATTCACATCGATATGTCACCTATAGTTCTTTATTTGTCTTTGATTGTCAAATCCATGTCACCTTGTGGCTTAGACCTTTGCTATAGTTTTTTATTTGTCTTTGATTGTCAAATCCATGTCACCTTATAGCTTAGACCTTTGTTTTGTTACGTTTCCTTAATTTCAATATTTCTGCTCTGTATATATAGGCCGCTGTTTT
>NC_090896.1:41466792-41484292 GCF_036669925.1 Montipora capricornis
CGGATCACTCAAGCTTTACTTTTGTCCCAGTGTTCATGCGCGTATATTTGGAAGGTCTCACCGGGTAATAGAAAGGTGCTAGGTTTTTATTGGGAGAAGTTGCTCAATTTCTGCAGATGAAATGCAAGAAATTTGTCAAAACCAAACAAATTTCACTGATTTTTGACAAAGCGCCGAATTCAGCATGACGATTGTTGTGAACGCAATGCTAAATCTCTATCCTAATGCAAGTAACATTTCCAATCAGAAGTCAAAGATGGCCTTTTAGCTTCTAACTATTATGTAATAAAGTCAATAATGCACGCATTTTGATTGGTTCTCGCTAATTATCTATTAGAAAACAGACGCATTGCTCACGTCATATCAAAAACTCTTAAGGCGCCCGCAAACGAGGAAACACTGTTGCGGAAACGTTGTTTTCCGAAATGTTTCTTCGGTGCGCAAACTAGGAAACATTTGCTGAGATAGCAAAATGTTTCGGAACAAATTCAGAAACATTTTTGCTTCCGCAACAAATCTTTTCTGAGGCCACAAACGGGGAAACATTTGCTTCCGCAACAATGTTTCCTCGTTTGCGGCGCCTTTAAGTTATAGCAAAGAAATATTCTCATTTTTAAGAACGAATAATTTTCATGGTCAAACATATATTAATCCCTCCTACGTGATTTAGTTTTTCGTACATGTACTATCTGACTGTTTCTGAGATTAAATTTTTAATTTCACACAGAGTTTGTTTTATGTGTTAACCTTATTTTGGGGTTGAGGGTTTGCTTTGTGAACATCTCCCCCTCATTTTACAGACCAACCATAACTTTTGTCTATGATTTTCCCTCAACTCACCATCCACACACACACTATTCCCCATAACTACCTACTGATTAATGAATGTTTTAATTAGTAGAGAGAAACCCTTCTTGTAAGGCGGATTCTTCTACAAACACCAACTAGGACAGCCACAAAGGTTACTAGGTTATCTGCTGCATCATGTATTCATATTAAAGTGGTACTATGACGAAAATCACATCTTTCCTATCTAAGCCATTTTGAAAAATAAACAAGTAGTCTGTGTGAGAAGAAAAGCGCTGTTTACTTTTTCAAATATCTCTTTTCGTTCCAGAGATATTCGAGTTTTTAAACTATGCAAATTAGCCAAGTGATCACGTCATACACTCAACCACATTTTGTTCAAATCTGATGAAAAGAGATATCTTAGCCAACTTGTATCACAAATTTTTGATTTTTTTCAGTAAGATTCTACTAAATGTTCTCCACAATATGAGCTTAACAGTTCTGTTACCATGGCATCATACTGGGTTCCAGACCTCCCCCATATTAAAAGCTTTCCTGGCCACCTTTGGCATTCCATTTTGATATTTGCTAACAGCACTTCATATGCATGATCCAGAAAGCATATAATATGTTAGCTCGAGTTTGTGGCCTTGTTTAACATTTTTCAAGCTGAAAATCACTAACACATTGAAATCAAGTGGGTGGGGACTGGAAAAGAGTGAGTTGCCATGAGAACAAAATTTTTCATAGCCATAGGTGTGTTTCCTGTAGAACTATTAGACTACCAAGTTTGAATGGTCTGCGCTGCAAATTGGCCAAGTTAGCTCTAATTATATACTAAAGACAATATTGGGTTGAGTGTATGACATCATCAGTCATCTCATTTGCATATTTTACCCATTTTTCAAACTTAAATATCTCCGGAACCAATACAGATATTTGCAAACGGTAAATGGCGTTTTTGTTCTTTTATGAAATTCTATGTGATACACTAAAAAAAATCAAGGGGTAAAAATTTGATCATAGTACCACTTTAAACAAAAAGCAATTTAAGCAATTGTCTCTTATAGACACCTGAAAATTTAAGGCGGCTTCAACGGGATTGGAACCATGATCTTTGCAGTGCAACGCTCTACCAACCCGCACTTAAAATATATACATTTCTTTCATTCACCGAATTCTTCCACGTCAACAAAATGAGCACAACAAAAATTACCTACTCCCAACTGTGTGGCTTCATAGCTCGGTTGCTGGAGCCTTGCACCCAGCATCGCAGTGGTCATGGGTTCGAATCCCGTTCAAGCCACCTGAATTTTGTAGGTGACCATAAGAGATTTCTTAAACTGTCCAAGGATCACTTCTACATTTTGCCTTAAAATTGAAACTTTTTTTTTCACGTACCTTGATCGAAATTCTGAAATCCATGCATCAAGCAAGTTCGGTCGACACGAGATAGAAAAAAAAATCCCAAAGCCATTCCTTTTAACAGGCGAGAGAAAAATGAAAAAATTCCAACAAGAATATTTTGGAAGAAGAGGAAAAACGACACAATGGAGAACAGCCGTCTGCATGAAAGAAAAACGCAGAATCAATACACAGAAAATCAGGGTTAATTACAACTAACAGGGACACGACTAGACTGGACCTTCGATACAATCGTTTTACTACATCGCTTTAGTTCTGCAATAGGTGGTTTGCCATTCATTGCTATAGATACAGGTTACAATGCACTGAAGGGAAGATGACAAATAAAAGCAACTTAGCAAATAATCGAAAATTCACTTCGATTGAGTAGCATTCGAATAGAACTGACTTTTTTTGGATTTAAGGAAGTGTTTGTAACGTTATTGTTAGATGGAATTTAGGCACACATTGTTAGAAGATAAAAATAAGTGTTTTAGGGTAAGGCTATTTTGTGAAAAGGCACTGATTGTACTATCAATGTAAGACTACGTGTGTTACGTTGGGAAACATTTTGTGCAACATGTCTTCCACTGGTGTTGCACAAGACAAGTTAAGCGAATAATGACACTGTAGGTGTGTAAAGGGCAGAAGTATTGTTTGTGAATTCAACATACGCGTGAAAACCGCTTACTGGTGAATGTGGCCTACCTGTTATCCACCGTGATGACTATCTTTGGGAAGTCTCTGTTACGGAAGACAAAGTGAGCAAGAAGCACTTGGAGTATAAACACGATAAATGACATGACGATAGCGGGACTGAAACAGAAACAAAAGTAAATTTTAATGCCTTGGAGATTATTTAACAACGACGGACACGTCGCTCTGCACAGACGCTTTTACTTTGACTCTATTTTCTACGTCCCCTGCAAAACAAAACGCGTCATGAAATAACAAACTGCAAGGTTTTGTGGAAAACGTCAGGACGTGGATTTACATTTTTACCCTTGCTGCTAAATTAAGCGTTGCTCCAAGAAGTTTTATCTTTGAGTTACTGATACACTTTTTTCACGTTCGCAATGGGGAGCATGACTGACCCACTGGTGTGAGCACTCGCTTCCCTCTTATCTGCAATCCGGGTTCAATTCTCAGGCTCGGCGTCATATGTGGGCTGAAATAATGTATGCTTGAAGTGCGGTTTATAGACGAAAAAGAGAAGGGATCCTCGGACTTATCTGGACATTTTAAGCAATTGTATCTTATAGACACGTTAAAAAAATCCAGGTTGCCTCAACGAGATTCGAACCCATGACCTCCGGGACGCCGGCGCAATGCTCCACCAACTGAGAATAACCCGCCGCTCAAATGGGCCCAACAAATTGACGTGCTCCCAGCTTAGTGGCCTCATGGCTCAGTTAGACAGTGGATCATTGCAACGGCGTCGCCTAAACTTTTCAGGTGTCTATAACCGACAATTGCTTAGATTGACTTAACTGATTAGAGTGTAATGTCAAGTGCTAGTTTTCTACCCCATACGAACCATGTGAGCGTTAGCCCTACTAATGGAAATGGGCCCACATAAGGACAGAGAAAAACTCCTATCAGAGGGGGGAATTGAACCCACCACCTTCGGCCTGCTCACGTCTGACCTTGTAGCTCAATCGGTCGAGCAGCGGTGATCTAACCCAAAAGTCGTGGGTTCAATTCCCACCCTGGTCAGAGTTTTTCTCTGTCCTTATGTAGGCCCATTTCCATTAGTAAGGCTAACGTTCACATGGTTTAAATAGGGTAGGAAACTAGCACGTCACATTACACTCTAATCAGTTAAGTCCGTTCAAATTACACGGCCAACGTTTGCAAAAACGTAATCCTTCCAATTGCTTAAATTGTCCAGGTAAGTGCGAAGATCACTACTTTGTTTAATATATGTGGGTTGAGTTCGTTGGCTAGGGCGTTTTCCCGCTCACGTAAATGCAATGTTAAATCTCACTAATGTCCTCCTCGAAGTGATCTATAAAGGAGCCTATGATACATTTTCGTTACGTTGGAAGGCAAGAAAGTCTCAGCACTTGCTATGAGAGAAAGCAAAGACTACTTTCTCGTCAGCTATTAATTTCAGACTCCGAATGTTAAAGCTACAGAGATTTGAACCTAAGACCTTCCGCTCTTAAAAATTGCACCTGACTCCATTGGATTAGCAGAGAGGAATGTAAGTATGGTTTCTGATTGAGGAAAGGAAAGGGAGAGACGTAGATGGAGAGGAGGGAGAGAAGGGAGGGGGAAGGTTGTAATAGGTGTAATATCAAAAAACAAAGAAACCAGCGTTCCAATACTTACAGCAATCTATTTATAAAATACTCCAGTAGTTTTTCTCTGATGGGTTTGTAACCAAGGCTGAAGAAAATGAGGGTTAGAAACAAAGACATGACGACAAAACCTGTGAAAGGAGAATTAAAAACAATAACTACCAGACGTGTACTCAGGTACGTCTGCATTACATGCAAGGACAAATACATATATATATATATATATGGAAGAAAAAGACAAATAAACTACAAGTTCATCCCTACAAGCCTGTTTCGTGGTCGCCCACTCATCAGGGGATTTCCATATATATAGAAAACTTTATTCTATAAATTCTATAAAACTTTATTCAAAAACCAAATAAAAAATATTTACAAAATTACTCAAGAGAAGAGGCTACAGCTAAAGAAGAAATACAAGCTTATCAGCCCGGACTATACATACTACTGGATGAACCCAGATGGAATTAAACTTAGCCTGAGAAAAGCGATGAAAGTCAACTTGGATCCTACGTTTAACATCAGCAATACTACACTTAGCGATAGCTCTAGAGTCCTCCGTACGCCTGTGAAAGGTAGCCTAATTACGAAATTTCCAAATACCGCACAGAATCGACTTGATGATGTACAAAAGCAGACGCAGGCACTTCCTTTCGGGCACCGGGAATTGGTAAAAAAACACGAAGGAGCAATTGGGAACGAAGGGGGCTGACAAAAGCGCAGATAACATAGGGACAAAACGAGACCAGACCAATTTAACCCTACGACAAGCCAAGAAACAATGATCAATGGTTTCTAGACGGGCGCATAAGGCACAGCGAGGCGAGCGAATATAGCCTCATGCGTGGAGAGAATGTCGCACCTTAACGGCACGGAGGGTAATCAACCATGCGAGATCATTTTTATAGTTCTCAGTAAATGAATCGCGGATTAGACCCCAATGACGAGAAAGGGAAAACCGAGAGGGGAGGAAGCCTGACCAGACGGCAGGGAAAATTGGGATGGTGCAGAAATTTGCTAGCAAAACCTAGTAAAGGGCGTGAGACGTGTAAGTAAACCCAGGAGGTAAATCAGTGGCCCGAAAGGAATAAAGGACACTCGCATAAAAGGCAGTGGGGCGGGCAGCGCTTGAGGTTAGGTTATCACACAGCCCGGCCCACTCCGGTCGCAAAGGAGCAGAGCAACAAAAATACTTAGCAAGGTAAAAACCCTTAGAACTAGAATCGGGCACTGAAGTAACTAAAGCCGCAAGCCGCAAGGCGCGGCCCTGGCAAGAAAAATCCTTTAAACCCAAACCTCCACTATCAACAGAACAAATAAGCGATTTACGAGCTAGTCTCTAATCGAGCGCGCCACAAAAAGGGCGATATCAGACTATTAAGTTTACTATAAACCCATTTAGGGGGTACTAAAACGCGCGACACATAGAGCAACTTACTTAACGCTAATATGTTCAAAATAAGGACCTTCCCAATAAAGGACAAAGCTCGCGACTTCCATCTAGAAAGAGTTTTCTCAAGTTTGGACAAACGCGGTTCCCAATTATCGCGCTCAACGTCAACAGTACCGAAGAATACGCCTAAAGTCTTCATTTTCCTAACCCAAGTGAGACCAAGTGGCTCTTCAAGGCGGTCTTTCCAGGCACCAAGCCACATGGCCTCAGTGTTGGACAAACTAAGCTTCGCACCAGAGCCACGCTCGTAAAACGCGATCGCGTCAAAAAGTGAGAAAAGGGAAGAATCGTTTTTGACAAAGGCCGTAGTATCGTCAGCATACTGACCGACCTTAAACTGCACACCACCAGCCCCTGGCAAGAGAAAGCCTTCGATCGCGGGAGAGTCCCTAATACGGCAGGCTAAAACTTCAACGCAGAGAACAAAAAGCATGGAGGACATGGCGTGGCCCTGCCTGACCCCCCGTAGCAAAGGAACAGGATCGGAAAGGAAATAATTGACTAGGATACGCATATAAGCGCCATTATACAAAGTGAAAATCCAGCTACAAAAGGAGGGCCCAAAACCGAAGTGTTCTAAAAGATTCATCAGAAAGGACCGATTAACGCGATCAAAGGCTTTCTCCTGGTCTAAAGAGACGAGAATACCTGTCTCGCCGGTTCTCTCAATTAAATCGAGTTTATCGCGAAGAGCCAAATTAGAAGAAATAGATCTACCTGGAACAGAACATGTCTGATCAGGGTCTACAATAGACCCCAACACTTTTTTCAAACGGAGGGAAAGGGCTTTTGAACAAATCTTATAATCCACATTCACTAACGAAATGGGGCGCCAGTTTTTTAGATTTTTACTATCATCTTTCTTATGAACAAGACGCGTAACACTCGATTTCATAGAGTCACACAGCTCACGATGGGCGATGGACTCATTAAACATATCAACTAAAAGGGGCCCCAAGAGGGACCAGAATGCAGAATAAAACTCAACAATTAAGCCGTCACAACCGAGCGTTTTGTTCCTATTAGAGAGGTGAAGGGCCTCGGACGCCTCGTTCAAAGAAAGAAGACCCTCGCATGATTCGCGCTCAGCATCCGATAACCGGCGGGTAATGTGCTGAAACAAATGGGATTGGGCTACAGGGTCAATTGGCTCTTCAGAAAATAGGGACGAATAAAAACTCTCGTGAGCTTGAATCATGTCAGGGAGGGAAAAAACCGCTTGCCCCTCAGAATCAAAGACAGAGGAGACGGAGCCTTTCTCGTGTCTCTCATTTTCAAGACCGAGAAAGAAACCAGAGGGAGACTCCCCCTCTTCTGCCCACTTAACCCTGCTGAGAATCTTAGAACCCTCGAGCTCGGAATCTAAAAGGGACCGCAGAGCAGCCTCTGAAGTCAGAATTTCAGGACTAGCAGAAACATCGCCTGAAGCCAAACGATTCTTCAGGGCAATTAAGCGATTGGTTAGAAAAACCTTCTGGCACGAGAGTAAACGATGTTTACGACTAGAAAAGGCGATCGCAGTGAGCTTAATGTCAGACTTTAAAGACTCTCAAAAATCGCGCTGAGAAGCAAAGCAATGCCGAAAGGCCAGAAACTGCTCAATTAATTCTGAAATCTCTAAACAAAAGGATTCGTCATCGAGGAGGGATGACACCAACCTTACGTTATCTGCTAAAACGTTAACAGAATTTAAGCTACCTCTAACCCCTGAATTAAATAACCTTAGCAGTTGGCTGAAAGTTAACAAGCTCAGTCTAAATGTTGCTAAAACTGAGCTAATGATTATTGGATCAAGACAAAGGCTATCTGCCCAATGTGACGATGTAGTAATCAGAATTGATGACCAAATTATCAAGAGAGTCGTTCATACCAAATCCTTGGGTCTTACCATAGATGCTCACCTCTCTTGGGGTAAACACGTTGAAGAGATTTGCAAGAAAGTCTCTTCAGCTATAGGCGCCCTAAAACGTGTGCGGCCGTTTATATCCAAAGAAACTGCAATTCTAATTTATAACACCTTAATTATGCCTCATTTTGATTACTGCAGCCCCGTCTGGGACTGTTTGAGTGGTTACTTGAGTGATAAGCTCCAAAAATTACAGAATCGCGCAGCCAGAGTTATTACTAAATCACCCTTTGATGCGAGCTCAAACCACCTTCTTTCCACCCTCAGCTGGGAGAGGCTATCTTTTCGCCGAAAGAAACAAAAAGCCTTAATGATGTATAAAACCATGAATGACCTTGCTCCGGATTATCTACAAAGTCTTTTCTCTCAGCGTCACTCTGCTTACAACTTAAGAAACTCTGAGGGAAGACTGACCCTGTCCAAACCAAGCACCAATTATTTGAAACGAAGCTTCTCTTACAGCGGGGCCATGCTATGGAATAACTTGACCAAAAACTTAAAAAATGCTGCATCCGTTGAGCATTTTAAGCGAAATATCAAGAAGGTAGCTGATATATCGGATTCCCACACGGCAATCATGTAAAGCAGTTGTAATTAGTTTTAGTTTTTAACTTAAGCTTAACTGATGATTTTCCGTGTTTAAATAAAGATTTACATACATACACAATCGTTAAACTTCCAAACTCCCGGGCCTCGCAGGGGGAGAGCCATAATATCATAGTCTAAAATAACAAAGTCATGATCTGAGAAAACGCATGGGAGAATATCGCACCTAGTGACTTGATTACACAGAAGCCGCGGGACCAAAAAGGTATCCAGTCTGCTGGCAATTGAATGGTCTGGGCTGCACCAGGTGAACTGCCTGTCTCGGGGATGCAAAAGATGCCAAGCGTCACGGAGGTTACAGCGAGATTTTAGGTCCAAGAAGCCGGAGTCGAGGGAAACCGACCTACCCAATGTGTCAAGCGTCGAGTCAAAACAATTCATATCCCCCCAATGAGGAGCCGAGAGTTTGGAAGAAAAAAGGACGGGACCGACTAAAAGAAAATCTTTCTCTCAGCTGGAATCTTCGGCACATAAAGGTTACCTAGATTAAGATTGAAATCGTCAAACTTAACAAGTAAGCGGAGAATGCGCCCACTTTGATCCTTCTGCCAAACAGAAACATTATTACGAAAAACATCAGAACATAAGATAGCTACCCCCCCCCCCCCCCCTCTCCTCCCGACAGCAGGGGCCCAGAAGCTGGGGCCCGGCCGCGAAGAGGAGAAGGAGCGCAGAACAGCGTCATTCGAAATCATAGTTTCTTGAATGAAACAAAAGTCTAGGCGTAAAGCACGAAAGAAATCAGAGACCAGCGAAAACTTACGTTGACTTAAACCCCTAACATTAATCGTAGCGCACTTTAAGAAGGCTAAACTAAGTGGGGGCATCCTCACTTATTACAGACAGACGAGACGACTTGCCCAAAGCAGCGCGTCGGGACGAGCCATGTTGAGATCTCTTCCTTCGGAGAGAGGGCCGCTCAAACACAGGAGACATATTATCAGGCACAGCGTCGGAATCCATCAGTTCAGAGGTGGCAATACTCTCAGGCTCAGACTCGTCACTCTCAACACTCGTATCGGTCAGGGAAGAAACAGGAAATTCCTGCACTCCGGGAACTTGAACATCAGGGGCATCCTTGATGAGGCCTTGAGAATTTAATAGGTCAAGCGCAGGCTTAGAAGAAAGGGCCGAGGCCAAGGGCTGGTCAAACTCAGCTTCCAGGGAATCGTCCTCAGACCCTGCAGAATCTTCCCCTGCATTCTCCACTGGAGGGCTATCAAGATCCACGTCACCTGACTCAGCATTCTCAGCATCTAGAAGAGTGGGGGGCACATCCACGGGAAGGGGGTCAGCAGCAGGCCGGCTCGGGGGCTCAGCATCAACGGCATCACGATGAGAAAGCGGGCGGCGATACCAAGAGTGGCGGCAGTCAATGGCCATGTGGCCAGGATCTTTACAAATACAGCATCGAACCCCAGCAGGACAATCACGGGTATGATGGCCAATCACTTCACAGTTAAAGCAGAGCATCTGACGACACTCTTGGGGAAAGTGACCTGGCTCGTTTCATCTTCTGCAGGTCTTTACCTGACCTTCGTACTGTACACGGAGAAGGTACTTACCAAAACGAAGGTATGACGCGATTGGGTCATCGATACACATGCGAAGAGTACGGATACCATTCTGGACCTGGGGGAAGCCCTGGACGGAGGAGCGACGCTGGGAGTAAACAGTGCCATACTTCGACAAACGGAAGGCCAAGGCCGAGTCAGGTAACTTAAAAGGAGCGGCCTACACAACAAGATAAGACAAGGCTCTGCCCGCAAGATGAGCCGCATGAGGCTGGTTTCCAGCAAAGAAAGACAACTGCTGCAAAAATTTGTTTCGGATCTCCTCTTTCGTGAAGGTGAGGACCACTGACGTCGGACTGACGTCGGAGGAAAGCCATCTCTCACCAAGCTATCAAAGATTTGCTTGGTCGTAACTGAGCTGTCAGGGAGTGTGAAGTATGCAGAAGCAGGACGATCAGGCATCACATTCAAAACATCAAAATGCTCTCTTTCAAAAGAAGACAAATAAGACCTGCGACGCGGAGCTACACTGGAAACTTTTAGACGAGAATCAACAGCACCAAGAGTCACTCTATCAGCATAAGAGCCACCAGGACTGGTATCCATGTGGGATGGCGAATCAGATTGGCCAGCTCCAGAAACAGAGGGAGGCACAGGCGTATTTTCCACAATATCAGACCACATAGGGGATACAGGCGTAGGCTGAGACATACCGAAAACAATTTAGGGTAGGACCCACGCCGTTCCCTCCCGGCAGGTACTTAGGACAGGGTCCAACAAAAAAAGAAAAAGCCAATTAGTCTACCACAAATCTGTATGAAACGTCCTATGATGGGCTTCTGTGCCCAGTGCAGTGCTAGAGTGCTCAAACTAGCCAGAGTGCTCAAACTAGCGAGCTAGCGAGCATGCGCAGTTGCTAGCGGCAATGACTCATCCTAGTAGAGTGCTCAATTTGAACATGAAAGCAAAAGCTTTGTAATGTCAAATATGTATAGTTTGAGCACTCTGGCATGGCTTCGATGTACCACATGTGTGTGACATCTGAGGTGGCTTTATAGCTTAACCTCCATCCTAGACATCAGCACTGCACTGATGAGGCCCAGAAGCCCATCATAGCACCTTTCATACCAGATTTGTGGTAGACTAATTGGCTTTTATCTTTTTTTGTTGGACCCTGTCCTAAGTACCTGCCGGGAGGGAACGGCGTGGGTCCTACCCTAAATTGTTTTCGGTATGTCTCAGCCTACGCCTGTATCCCCTCTGTGGTCTGATATTGTTGTGAATACGCCTGTTTCTGGAGCTTGCCAATCTGATTCGCCATCCCATATGGATACCAGTCCTGTTGGCTCTTATGCTGATAGAGTGACTCTTGGTGCTGTTGATTCTCGTCCAAAAGTTTCCAGTGTAGCTTCGCGTCGCAGGTCTTATTTGTCTTCTTTTCAAAGAGAGCATTTTGATGTTTTGAATGTGATGCCTGATTGTCCTGCTTCTGCATACTTCACACTCCCTGACAGCTCAGTTACGACCAAGCAAATCTTTGATAGCTTGGTGAGAGACGGCTTTCCTCCGACGTCAGTCCGTTGCCTTCAGAGATCCCAGAATGGGTCAGTAGTCCTCACCTATACGAAAGAGGAGATCCGAAACAAATTTCTGCAGCAGTCGTCTTTCTTTGTTGGAAACCAGCCTCATGCAGCTCATCTTGCGGGCAGAGCCTTGTCTTATGATGTTGTGTACGACGCTCCTTTTGAGTTACCTGACTCGGCTTTGACCTTCCGTCTGTCGAAGTATAGCACTGTTTACTCCCAGCGTCGCTCCTCCGTCCAGGGCTTCCCCCAGGTCCAGAATGGTATCCGTACTCTTCGCATGTGTATCGATGACCCCATCGCGTCATACCTTCGTTTTGGTAAGTATCTTCTCCGTGTACAGTACGAAGGTCAGGTGAAGACCTCTGGAAGATGCAACGAGCCAGGTCATTCGGCCCAAGAGTGTCGTCACATGCTCTGCTTCAACTGTGAAGTAATTGGCCATCATGCCCGTGATTGTCCTGCTGGGGTTCGATGCTAAATTTGTAAAGAAGCTGGCCACATGGCCATTGACTGCCGCCACTCTTGGTATCGCCGCCCGCTTTCGCATCATGATGCCCTTGATGCTGAGCCCCCGAGCCATCCTGCTTCTGACCACCCTCCCGTGGATTCCCCCCCCCCCCCCCCAACTACTCTAGATGTTGAGAATGCTGATTCAGGTGACGTGGATCTTGATAGCCCCCCAGTGGAGAATGCAGAGGAAGATTCTGCAGGGTCTGAGGACGATTCCCTGGAAGCTCAATTTGACAAGCCCTTTGCCTCGGCCCTTTCTTCTGAGCCTGCCCCTGACCTTTTAACTTCTCAAGGCCTCATCAAGGATGCCCCTGATGTTCAAGTTCCCGGAGTGCAGGAATTTCCCGTTTCTTCTCTGACCGATACGAGTGTTGAGAGTGACGAGTCTGAGCCTGAGAGTATTGCCACATCTGAACTGATGGATTCCGACGCTGTGCCTGATATGTCTCCTGTGTCTGAGCGGCCCTCTCTCCGAAGGAAGAGATCTCGACATGGCTCTTCCCGACGCGCTGCTTTGGGCAAGTCGTCTCGTCTGTCTGTAATAAGTGAGGATGCCCCCACTTAGTTTAGCCTTCTTAAAGTGCGCTACGATTAATGTTAGGGGTTTAAGTCAACGTAAGTTTTCGCTGGTCTCTGATTTCTTTCGCGCTTCACACCTAGACTTTTGTTTCATTCAAGAAACTATGGTTTCGAATGACGCTGTTCTGCGCTCCTTCTCCTCTTCGCGGCCGGGCCCCAGCTTCTGGGCCCCTGCTGTCAGTAGGAGAGGGGGGGTAGCTATCTTATGTTCTGATGTTTTTCGTAATAATGTTTCTGTTTGGCAGAAGGATCAAAGTGGGCGCATTCTCCGCTTACTTGTTAAGTTTGACGATTTCAATCTTAATCTAGGTAACCTTTATGTGCCGTCGATTCCAGCTGAGAGAAAGATTTTCTTTCAGTGAGTCCCGTCCTTTTTTCTTCCAAACTCCCGGCTCCTCATTGGGGGGGATATGAATTGTTTTGACTCGGCGCTTGACAAATTGGGTAGGTCGGTTTCCCTCGACTCTGGCTTTTTGGACCTAAAATCTCGCTGTAACCTCCGTGACGCTTGGCATCTTTTGCATCCCCGAGACAGACAGTTCACCTGGTTCAGCCCAGACCTTTCAATTGCCGGCAGACTGGATACCTTTTTGAACCCGCGGCTTTTGTGTAATCAAGTCACTAGGTGCGATATTCTCCCATGCGTTTTCTCAGATCATGACTTTGTTATTTTAGACTATGATATTGCGGCTCTTCCCATGCGAGGCCGGGGAGTTTGGAAGTTTAACAATTCTCTCCTCGATGACGAATCCTTTTGTTTAGAGATTTCGGATTTAATTGAGCAGTTTCTGGCCTTTCGGCATTGCTTTGCTTCTCAGCGCGATTTTTGTGAGTCTTTAAAGTCTGACATTAAGCTCACTGCGATCGCCTTTTCTCGTCGTAAACATCGTTTACTCTCGTCCCAGAAGGTTTTTCTAACCAATCGCTTGATTGCCCTGAAGAATCGTTTGGCTTCGGGCGATGTTTCTGCTAGTCCTGAAATTCTGACTTCATAGGCTGCTCTGAGGTCGCTTTTAGATTCCGAGCTCGAGGGTTCTAAGATTCTCAGCAGGGTTAAGTGGGCAGAAGAGGGGGAGTCTCCCTCTGGTTTCTTTCTCGGTCTTGAAAATGAGAGACACGAGAAAGGCTCCGTCTCCTCTGTCTTTGATTCTGAGGGGCAAGCGGTTTTTTTCCCTCCCTGACATGATTCAAGCTCACGAGAGTTTTTATTCGTCCCTATTTTCTGAAGAGCCAATTGACCCTGTAGCCCAATCCCATTTGTTTCAGCACGTTACCCGCCGGTTATCGGATGCTGAGCGCGAATCATGCGAGGGTCTTCTTTCTTTGAACGAGGCGTCCGAGGCCCTTCGCCTTTCTAATAGGAACAAAACGCTCGGTTGTGACGGCTTAACTGTTGAGTTTTATTCTGCGTTCTGGTCCCTCTTGGGGCCCCTTTTAGTTGATATGTTTAATGAGTCCCTCGCCCATCGTGAGCTGTGTGACTCTATGAAATCGAGTGTTACGCGTCTTGTTCATAAGAAAGATGATAGTAAAAATCTAAAAAACTGGCGCCCCATTTCGTTAGTGAATGTGGATTATAAGATTTGTTCAAAAGCCCTTTCCCTCCGTTTGAAAAAAGTGTTGGGGTCTATTGTAGACCCTGATCAGACATGTTCTGTTCCAGGTAGATCTATTTCTTCTAATTTGGCTCTTCTTCCCGACACACTCGATTTTATTGAGAGAACCGGCGAGACAGGTATTCTCGTCTCTTTAGACCAGGAGAAAGCCTTTGATCGCGTTAATCGGTCCTTTCTGATGAATCTTTTAGAACACTTCGGTTTTGGGCCCTCCTTCTGTAGCTGGATTTTCACTTTGTATAATGGCGCTTATATGCGTATTCTAGTTAATAATTTCCTTTCCGATCCTGTTCCTTTGCTACGGGGGTCAGGCAGGGCCACGCCCTGTCCTCCATGCTTTTTGTTCTCTGCGTTGAAGTTTTAGCCTGCCGTATTAGGGACTCTCCCGCGATCGAAGGCTTTCTCTTGCCGGGGGCTTGTGGAGTCCAGTTTAAAGTCGGTAAGTATGCTGACGATACTTCCCTTTTCTCACTTTTTGACGCGATCGCGTTTTACGAGCGTGGCTCTGGTGCGAAGCTTAGTTTGTCCAACACTGAGGCCATGTGGCTTGGTGCCTGGAAAGACCGCCTTGAAGAGCCACTTGGTCTCACTTGGGTTAGGAAAATGAAGACTTTAGGCGTATTCTTCGGTACTGTTGACGTTAAGCGCGATAATTGGGAACCGCGTTTGTCCAAACTTGACAAAACACTTTCTAGATGGAAGTCGCGATCCTTGTCCTTTATTGGGAAGGTCCTTATTTTGAACATATTAGCGTTAAGTAAGTTGCTCTATGTGTCGCGTGTTTTAATACCCCCTAAATGGGTTTATACTAAACTTAATAGCCTGATATGGCCCTTTTTGTGGCGCCCTCGATTAGAGACTGTAGCTCGTAAATCGCTTATTTGTTCTGTTGATAGTGGAGGCTTGGGCTTAAAGGATTTTTCTTGCCAGGGCCGCGCCTTGCGACTTGCGGCTTCAGCTACTTCCGTGTCCGATTCTAGTTCTAAGGGTTTTTACCTTGCTAAGTATTTTTGTGGCTCTGTGTTAGCTCCTTTGCGGCCGGAGTGGGCCGGGCTGTGTGATAACCTAACCTCAAGCGCTGCCCGCCCCACTGCCTTTTATGCGAGTGTCCTTTCTTACTTTCGGGCCACTGATCTACCTCCTGGGTTTACTTACACGTCTCGCGCCTTTTACAAGGTTTTGCTAGCGAATTTCTGCACCATCCCGATTTTCCCTGCCCTCTGGTCAGGCTTCGTTCCCTCTCGGTTTTCCCTTTCTCGGCATTGGGATCTGATCCGCGATTCATTTACTGAGAACTATAAAAATGATCTCGCATGGTTGATTACCCTCCGTGCCGTTAAGGTGCGATATTCTCTTCACACCTGGGGCTATATTCACTCGCCTCGCTGTTCTTTATGCGCCCGTCTAGAAACCATTGATCATTGTTTCTTGGCTTGCCGTAGGGTTAAATTGGTCTGGTCTCGTTTTGTCCCTATGTTGTCTGCGCTTTTGACAGCCCCCTTCGTTCCCAATTACCCCTTCGTGTTTTTTTACCAATTCCCGGTGCCCGAAAGGAAGTGCCTGCGTCTGCTTTTGTTTATCATCAAGTCGATTTTGTGCGGTATTTGGAAATTTCGTAATAAGGCTACCTTTCACAAGGGTACGGAGGACTCTAGAGCTATCGCTAGAATAGAATCCCATTGTTCTACTTATCGTAAACATGTATATATAGCTAGCTAATAAGTCTGTTCTTCATTAATCTGCCTGATGAGTGCATACGCACGAATCTCAGAGTCGCAGGAAATCTTGTGTATATTCATTTAGTTATCTAATTCTAGAGAGAGAGAGAGGGAGAGAGCTCTCTCTCTCTCTCTCTCTCTCTCTCTGTTTATATATATATATATATATATATATGCACCCGTTTTCAAAAACGTTGCAATTTCAAAGTATATATGATATATATATGTCTTTTGTTTTCTCATCAGAAAGGTGAGACACGAACCATGTGTATTTCACGCTGAAGGAACAATGCGTTTTTCCTCTAACAAAAATAATATTAAAAAATTTACGAGACAAATTAAAAGGAAAAGCAACTTGTATTTCCTGTACGGAAGCAGTCCTTCTCAATGCAGGTCCATGAAGCTTGGATCTTCGCTGGCGTACCATAGAGCTGCACTTTGTAGAGAACATAGCGTAGGTCCACAGCGCGCCATTTATGGATATCAATCTCTCAAAAATAGGAAAGCCAGACGGCACTTTGTTAACAAGAGCACAGCTTCTTGTGTTATTGGAATACGTATTAAACGATCCCACAAGCTATTTGAGGGGAATGGAACAGTATTTAATTGATTCAACTGGGAGCTCTTTAATCCTAATTTTTTTAAAGGTTCGTTAATTTATTGTTGGGGTCGTTCATCAAGCGAATAGTTTACGGGTAGCCATCACAAAGAGGTGTGATCTGTAAACCCGCCAACAAAACAACCTCCGACCCATCCAAAATGTTTGACTCATTTAAGTCATTTAAGCCCATGTACACGGGGTTCATGCCAGCAAGGCCGAAATCGAGAAGAATTAAAAGCAAAACAATGAGTGAAGTGCTACTCATGCTTCCTCGCTATTGCATCAGGAGGCTGACAATAACTCGTGGCTTTGTCGAGATGACAAGAAATCGCAAACAATAAGTGTTTTGGGGTAGACGTTCATATACTGGACTAAAATGGCGGAGGACAAAAGAATTATTGTTATTCCGATTAGGCCTTGCTATGTAGGTATTATTATGTTAACGGTGTTCTTTTGTTTTATGGACATTAATTATTTCGGATCCGGTATATGAAAGACAAAACAAAGTGAATTGCGAACATTTATCCAATTATAAATTCGTTAGACACCTTTCAAAACTGAAAGATCAAGCCATAAGTAATGAAATATAGGACGTTTTCAACCAACCTCTACAGACACCAATAACAAAATATAGAAAAGTACGACTTCTGGTGGACGAACAAAAGAAGCTAATGAGAGATCTTTTGTTTTCATCCATCAACATGGCGGCGATGACGTCATGAGAAAACCTCCTACAACTTCACTTTCTCCAAAAGTCATTTACGTTCTACTTTTTGATTTTTTTTTTGGGCTTTTGAGATGAGATAAATGGCGAAACTGCTCCGTTCTTCAAGGTAATTCGGAAAAGAGCTGACTACTAATCACCATCTTTATAACCCGAGCAGTTCTTTCAGTTAGGAAAAAATAATAACACCGAGT
>NC_090896.1:41496792-41506792 GCF_036669925.1 Montipora capricornis
AGTCTGGCTAAAGTCCCCCACAAAGTATTGTAAATTAATCCTGAAAAGCCCCACGGGGAGAGACTAATAGCCTCACTTCACTTCACTTTACTTCACTTCTAACGTTGTGAAATCCGTGTTAAGAACACACACATGCAGGCCGCCATCTTGGATTAGACCTGACGTCATTGAGCTCTGCTGATCCCACTTTTCTGAAATGTGAACAACATGAACGGTGTTTTGTCCGTCTGACTTATTTGAGAAATTTATGTTGCTGTACAAAAGGGCATGACTGGAATACGAAGAGGAATCTCAACAGCTTTGTGTGTTCAAGCTTCCCGTAAAACTTCAGGTTGAGCTCAATGACGTCACATATAATCCAAGATGGTGGCATGCATGTGTGTAGTTTTAACAAGGATTTAACAAGGTTAGAGAGCTATTTCAAGATTGATATTTTGCTTAAGAGCTGTTCTCCTCATGAAATTTCTGTGAATCGATTAAAAAAGGATTGTCATTTTGGAGTGAACTTCTCCTTTAACTCAATTACCTCAACGACGACAATCATTGCAACCATCACAGTTGAAATTAGTTGGGTGGAGAATTCAAAATCTGAAATACAAAACAAACAAACAAACACAGATCGGTGACAGAAGGTATTTATAACAGCCACATATATTTTGCACTGTTTCGGAACTGAAACTGTAAACAACTAAAAGCCCGCCATTTTTAAAACCTAGGTGTCAATACGCAGACCTCAAGATAACAGGCCCGGAACCTAGTATATTACACTGCTCCCAAACAAATGGAAAATTCATTATTAAAAATTGGAACTCAACAAGTCTAGATATGTAAGCAGTGTTCAGTGCTCATCACGAAATCTAAATTTCAATTAAATTTCACAAATAAGTCTGCTTCGGGCTTTTCTTTCTCGACGAAGGTATCTTGGTACTGACTGTGGTGACAACGGTGACTCTGGGGTGCTCGTTCCCTGCAGAGCATCTCCCAATACCGATTCCTTTGTCTCCTGTGGCACTTGCTATTCCTCTGTATTTCCTGCAACAGCACGATTTCCAGGACTTGGTGGGCTCGGGGAATACCAGACACCGCTGCTTGCGACTCCACCGACTCCGACTGCTTTCTGTACTGCCAGCAACCAAACCCAAAGAACGGTTGCAACCCCTTCCTTTTAAGTGATCCACATGGACAAAACGAATTTGGTTCCCACGACGGACAAGGTAAGTGCGAGGACCTTTCACTTGGGTGATCCGTCCCGGAATCCACTTTATCATTCCACTTCATCACTTACGAACCTGGACAACTTCATTAAATTTCAACTTACGAAACTTGACGCGCCCTTCATCATGGTACTCTTTGTGTTTTACCTGTTTTTCTTCCACCGCTCTGTTCAGATTCGGCTTCAGTAGTTTGAAACAGTTTCTTATTTGCCGTCCCCAAAAAAGTTTAGCTGGAAATTGTCCCGTGAGAGTGACAGTGACGGTGAGCTACGATTCAGAATAATTCGTGCCGCTGGCAACGGGGGTACACCTGTTTTGGCCCAAAAATTGTGACCAATGGCTGGTGATGTGGAGTTATATCTTCGCCAAAATTCAACATTGGAATTTGACATCCAAGTTTCAAATTTGAGTCTTGCGTTTCATATTCGACGTCGAAGTTTTATATCCAACATTGAGCTTTTTAATTTGACATCGAAGTTTTGAATTTGACATCGAAGTTCTAAATTTGACATCGAAGTTTTAAATTTGACATTGAAGTGGAAATTTCTGTATTTTACATTCGACTTTCAAGTTGCAAATTCAACTTGCAACTTTTGAATTGAACTTCACACATGAATGACTTGGCCTTCCATTTCGTATCCTTGGTAACGGTAGCCACTGATGTAGTTGACGTTCCAGCATATCCAGTTCTTTCAACAAAATAGTCAGATCGTTCCACTTAGAAAAAGACAAGAAAACACTGTTATCCAATGAAAACTGTAAAAAGGTTCTTGGTAAATGCATGCTTAGTTGACAGAATAAGTTAACACGAAAGTCCATCGTCGCTGCCGGACTGTATTCGAACTGTTCGATATTCAAGTAGTCTGGTAAAACTATTTCTCTTTTTCTGGATTTGTATGTTTTTGAGTCTGCAAACAAGTCGGTCCCGAAACGCTTCTTCAAGGAAAACTTCGAATTCACACTTGTCTCTTTAACTCCACGGCAAAGTGAGCAACCGTTTCGAGATTTAAAACGTTCTGCTATCAAAATAAGGTTTGGAGTGTAATGTTCAATCAAAACATCTCTTATAGCTCGTCAAAGACTTCCGACGCTGGGGGACCAACAAAATGCAAAGGCCTCCATACGCATCGGCTCCAACCACAGCAAGTAACGTAGCCACTTCATTGTCCTTTTCCACATAATTCGTGGCAAAATATAATTCTGCACGTTCGATATAGCTTCTTTGCCATGCACATACTCTCCCACTGGCCTACAAGCGCCATATTTGTCGCCAGAATTGTACTATTTTGGAGCTGAAACCGTAAACAAGTAAATGCCCTCCATTCCTAGAACCTACAATCTTGGACAGAATAAAATGGAACAGCAAATCCCCATTCTCCCCCAAAGCAAGGATGAAGCCGCGCAAAAGCCAAAACGGGCCATTTTCCCATCCTTGATTTGGAAAGGGGGGGTGGGGGGTGGGGGAGCGGGTACAAATTTCCTATCTATTTTGTCCAAAATTGTAGGTGTCAATACACAGACCCCAAAATAAGAGGCCTGGAACCTAATATATTACGTATTTGCATCAATTTTCTGAGCAAAAGATCATCAACTCTTGTTCCTAGGCCATCGTAGCTTGATGTAGAAACTTAACACAAACAGCGGTGATAAACACTGTATTCAAATGCATTTTTTATAAACCTTGACGTTTCGTATGCTAGTCAACATACATTTTCAAAAGTGACCGTTACAATTTTTGAAAACTATATATATATATATATATATATATATATAGAGAGAGAGAGAGAGAGAGAGAGAGAGAGAGAGAGAGAGAGAGAGAGAGAGTTTGGAAGTGACCAAGGACGGACAACCCCCTGAATGACATTTTCATTGAAAGAAAAACTTTTTATGCCCTGAGCGGGATTTGAACCCACGTCCCCCTGATTACCGGTTGGGTGTGATCACCACTACACTATCAGAGCAACCATGCTGGCTACATGGCCGATCTGGATAGTCAGTGGGAATTTTCTACGTGGTTCTCCCGGGCTAGTGTTTTTCTCCAACTAGATGACACTGGATCGACAGGAATGACGATTCACAGGCGGACGAGAGAGGAGAAGACAATTTATAGATCAGTTACAAAGGTCTCTCGAGCCAACAGCGCATCTTTGCCCCCAGAGAGGATCAGTAATGGTTCACAGTCCAAGCCTCGGCGAAATGTAATCAATTATAGAGAGTTTAGAAGTGACCAAGGAGGGACAACCCGCTGAATGACATTTTCATTGGAGAAAAAACTTTTTATGCCCTGAGTGGGATTTGAACCCACGTCCCCCTGATTACCGGTTGGGTGTGATCACCACTACACTATCAGAGCAACCATGCTGGCTACATGGCCGATCTGGATAGTCAGTGGGAATTTTCTACGTGGTTCTCCCGGGCTAGTGTTTTTCTCCAACTAGATGACACTGGATCGACAGGAATGACGATTCACAGGCGGACGAGAGAGGAGAAGACAATTTATAGATCAGTTACAAAGGTCTCTCGAGCCAACAGCGCATCTTTGCCCCCAGAGAGGATGGTACACATCTAGCGAGGCCTCTGTCACATCTAGCGAGGGGACTGAGCACTACGTTGGGCTCACGGACACGGACTTTAAGGCGAGGTTCGCAAACCACAAGCAATCTTTTAGGACGGAAAAGTACAGTAATCAAACTGAGCTAAGCAAATATGTATGGCGCTTAAAGAAAGCAAAAACAGAGTATAAGATCACTTGGAAAATTCTTGGCAGGGCGCATGCGTATTGTAACACTACAAAAAAGATGTAACTTATGCACACCTGAAAAATATTACATAATTTGCCACCCGAAGCTCGCCACACTTAACAAAAGGTCCGAGTTAGTTAGCAGCTGCCGGCATGCAAGTAAAGAACGTGTAATTAAGAACCAAACAATGTGTAAGCAAGTGTGACGAAAAAATGAACGCATAAATACCGCGTTTATGTAAATAGAATCATAAGATCCTGAAGAGTGGGAGCGCTACGCTCCTACGAAACAAGCTTGTCGATCTGCAATGAAAAAGTAGTCCACTCTTCTATATATATAACCAGCTCCAACTCCTTTGTTGTTGAGCACTCTCTGAGGGCTAGTATTGGAACTTAAAGTACTGTGTATATATATATATATATACAATATATATATACAATATATATATATATACATACATACATACATAATACATATATATATATATATATATATATATATATATATAGACAAGGTTAATTTTATTATATATATATATATATATATCTGACCGAATTTTCAAAAAGATACCTCTGTAGATTTTCGCTTGAAAACAGGCGAAGCCTGTTTTCAAGCTACTGTGCTGGTCTAAAACCCAGGGGGGGCTCCGTCAAGAAGTGGCTAGATAAATTCTAGCGGCCCTATGCTACAATCTACTTCTTAGCCGAAACTTGTCCGACCAAAGCAAAGTCACTTACTGAGGATGGGTAGGCTGAGTGTGATGTTAGTATGTCAGTCCTTGTCAGTATTTCTATATGAGATTGCTTAATTGCAGAAATCAAATGCCTACAACTATGAAATAAAGGTTGTTCCTTGCTGAAATCATAGCTATGTAAGTCAAGAAAGTTTTTCTGCATCTCAAAGTGCTATGTTGTCAAAGTACAAGCAGGTACCTTTTTGTAAATTCAGTCAGAAAACAAGGTGGAATGAAAAATAATTGAATGCTATGGGTAATCTGAACCTCAAAGTGAGTAGAATTTCCTTGAGCAGTTGGTGTAAACAATGTCTGCTCAATTAAGCTGTGATATCTGACCGAATTTTCAAAAAGATACCTCTGTAGATTTTCGCTTGAAAACGGGCCAAGCCCGTTTTCAAGCTACTGTGCTGGTCTAAAACCCAGGGGGGGCTCCGTCAAGACATGGCTAGATAAATTCTAGGGGCCCTATGCTACAATCTAATTCTTAGCCGAAACTTGTCGGACCAAAGCAAAGTCACTTACTGACGGTGGGTAGGCTGAGTGTGATGTTAGTATGTCAGTCCTGGTCAGTATTTCTATATGACATTGCTTAAATGCAGAAATCAAATGCCTACAACTATGAAATAAAGGTTGTTCCTTGCTGGAATCATAGCTATGTAAGTCAAGAAAGTTTTTCTGCATCTCAAAGTGCTATGTTGTCAAAGTACAAGCAGGTACCTTTTTGTAAATTCAGTCAGAAAACAAGGTGGAATGAAAAATAATTGAATGCTATGGGTAATCTGAACCTCAAAGTGAGTAGAATTTCCTTGAGCAGTTGGTGTAAACAATGTCTGCTCAATTAAGCTGTGATATCTGACCGAATTTTCAAAAAGATACCTCTGTAGATTTTCGCTTGAAAACGGGCGAAGCCCGTTTTCAAGCTACTGTGCTGGTCTAAAACCCAGGGGGGGCTCCGTCAAGACATGGCTAGATAAATTCTAGGGGCCCTATGCTACAATCTAATTCTTAGCCGAAACTTGTCGGACCAAAGCAAAGTCACTTACTGAGGGTGGGTAGGCTGAGTGTGATGTCAGTATGTCAGTCCTGGTCAGTATTTCTATATGACATTGCTTAATTGCAGAAATCAAATGCCTACAACTATGAAATAAAGGTTGTTCCTTGCTGGAATCATAGCTATGTAAGTCAAGAAAGTTTTTCTGCATCTCAAAGTGCTATGTTGTCAAAGTACAAGCAGGTACCTTTTTGTAAATTCAGTCAGATATATATCGTAAACATTAGTAAGAGGTCTGGAACCTAGACTGAGAAAAATGATCTGTAGCTATGATAATAAAGTGACTTGAGCAATTGCATGCAAAGACTGACCCAGAAAAATTTCCAACCCTGCATTTGAACAGAACTTAAGTGACTTCATAGTACAGTGGTCGAGCACAATGCAACGTGAAAAAATGCGATCGCACGGTCAGGGCTTCGAATCCAGTTCAATTCTGGATTTTATAAAAGTCTTTTATTCACTGCGATGTTTTTTCCGAAAGAAATCCGAAACAAATTGAAATTCTGCGTGAGTTATACACCTCGTCTTCTTAATTTGATTAGTTAAGTAATGAAACAAATTGCTTGCTTTTTGTAGGGGCGAGTTTTACAAAGGGCTAACCTCTTAATAACGGTCATTTGAAACCCCTTTAGCTGCCAGTCATTTAGACACCTCGGTCACTAAGACTCTTCAAGTATAATACATTTTATGAAACGTACCTGCCCTGGTTTTGTAAATATAGTGAACTGCCTTCGTGTGCCACTTGACCTCTCCTTCGACTCTGAGATAAACACGTTTAAAACAACAAAATATATGTGACAATTTTACGTGGCAAATACAGTTATTTGATGGTATCAAGAGAAAATGAGGGGACAGAGAGGGAGGCTCAAGTCGTTGGCCGGGATATGTTATGTCCACGAAAGTTATTTTTAGACGAGCGGAAGTCTTTGTTCTAGCGGAAGTCTGTCTTCTGAGAGGTCCGCATGCAGTCTTGCCTCGCTCTCAGGTTCTTAGTGAAAAGAGAAAATGATGGCGCACGTGGAAGGCTGATGAATATATATTTTCTTTCAAACATCGGACCGAAGTTGGCCTGCATGCGGACGTCTCGGAAGACTTCCGTTCGTCTAAAAATAACTTTCGTGGACATGACATATCCCAAGGGCTGGACCGGGAGCCTCCTTCTCTGTCCCCTCATTTTCTCTTGATGGTATAGATAGCACGACAAATGATTGTTGACAATTCGCAGTTTAGCGCCTTTGGACGGCAGGGATAAAGCAGAAACAAGGCGAGTTTGCCTGGTCATTCTCCAATGGCGCTCAATCAGAAGCAGAAATTTGCCACATTTTATGCGACTACACGAGTAATTTTTCGTATTCAACAACTTTTATTTGTCACATGTATAAACGCTAATACGCCAATTTTTCAGCAAGTACATTTGACACATAAAAATTGGGCAAATTTCATCGTCTACACGAGCCAATAAAAATTGACACAAAAATTGCTCGGGTAGACAGGGCTTAAGAGATCTTGAATGAATCGTTGCAGCTGCATTTACTACTGTCACAAGTGCTTACATGTTTGACCCGGGATTTAGTTCCAACTTGACGTATTTAATCCCTGCCTCTCTTGCCAAACTAGTCTCAACGCGGACTTGTTCATGTCTCTAAACAAGATTGACATTAGTTATCATCATTTCTTATCAACATCATTACTGTAACGTGCGTTTGAGACAACATATATTTAAACTGCGGAATCGGAAACATATGGGCATTTAAGATCTTCGCAGATTATGAACGCTACTTAAATAGAGACGAAAGGAGAGCCTGGAAAAATCAGACTGCTGAAAAAGGTAAAGATAAAGGTAAAGGTCTTTAATTTACAAGGGCAACACGTGCCTCTGAACTAGCGTCACTGATAAACTTGTGGCCATCGTTGCGTACCTTTTACTCCCCTTCCTCCGTCAATGCGCCGTTTTCCGGTTATTCAAAGCTACAGCTAAACGGATCAGAGGAAACCAAACAGAAGTAGGGTGGAATGAGACAGAGATCGAACTGGTGACCTCCAGCTCAGAAAGCTGCGTACTAACTGACTGATCTCTATTGACCCGTGACAACTGTGTTAATTGAACCCTTGACATCTGCGACATCTAGGCAGTGCTCTATCAATTTAGCTATCGAGCTAATAAAAATTAAGTCGATATAAGAAACAAGATCCGAAGTGACACCACCTTACCTATTTCATCATGATGAAGGTTGTTACACAACTACCTCCTGCGTGCCAGTAACCAACACGTTGCGAAAACAGACACTTTTAAATTATTCAACTTTCGGAAAATCAAATAGGGTGCGTTTAAGTCCTACATTTACCGTATTTTCAGCCACTTTCTTTATGTAATCATGTTTTAGACTGTACATAATTATATTTTATTCGACTAAATTTGTATTCTTTTTTTCTGTATGCGAACGTAGCGTTCATAACTGTGGCGATCTTTATCCTAACAAAAAAATACATCATTACCTAGTCTTTACTAAAAGAACGAAGGAATCGAAGGAAGGAAGGAAGGAAAGAAGGGAGGCAGGAAGGGAGGGAGGGAGGAAATGTGATTGATTGAACTCTCACTCGCAAAATAAAGTATTATGAATCACATACTTGAGAACTCTCAAACCACTGCGCAATCCTCCCAGTTAATCCTCATCAAAATCGTCATCAACGTTAACATACTTATCATTGTCATCATCACCATCACTCCCATATCCCCAATCAAGAAGATTAATCGATAATGATTTCACTACGTACATCGATATCATTTGCGCTGTGGAACTTCTTTCGCCCTTCCAGGAAAATGACCACGGCGAACCTTATTACGATAAAAAGGAGGCACAAGTTCGCTGTGAGTTTAGGTAAAAGGACCAACAAGATGACATCTTTCTGAAAATAATGTAAACAAGAACAACTTCAGTTTTTTGTTGGGGTTGGTTAAACTTTCTTAGATCCCTACTACCTATGAAGCATGGTTCTCACTTGTGAGGCAAGCACAAAGTTGAGCAGCATACGCAAACTCGGCAGCGTCTTTAGTGTTAATCATACCAAGGCTTTTAAGAAGCGACGATGGCGTCGGAATAATACCACGGGCAAAAGACCGAGGAAAAATAATTACAAATTACACGAAACTTAGCTGGAAGTTGAAGTTTGATTGGGATTCTGCCAATGCACCAGGAACAAGGAGTTATGCAAGATAGCACTTACCGCCAAAACTGCTTAGTCTTGAAAGCATATCAGTGTGAACACCATCATCAAGCCAGTGGGTGTATCCTCAAGGGATGGGCACGTGACTCCTTGTTCCTGGTAACTTAGCAGAATCCCAATCAATCATTAACTTCCAGGTAAGGTTCGTTAAATATTTGCTTCTGCCTCGTCACCATGCACTGCGGAGTCACGTCAGCCTTCAAAGGATCTGATGGACACACTCTGAGTATAACATGTACACAACTATAATGTCAAGTAATTCAAGAAAACAACTTTAACATGTTACATCTCATGGGCACAATTTTATTGCGCACAAATACTGTAAAAGTGTTCAATGATCCAAAACATTCTTTAGATTTCGCTTAGCACACTTAAAGGAAAAACTATTTCAGCTGCAATAATCTTTTTATCATAATATTTTGGAAAAGTACACCCTGACTTCCAACGTGCTGTTCTCTATGCAGTGATTTAAGTACATAAAAAGGAATCCATCTCCAACTTGTGGCGTTGATTAGCGTTGTAGCCACTTCTGCATGATCGAGATTGCACCTGGGCTTGTGGTATTCGGCATAGAAACGACGTTAAATAAACAAATTTGCATGAGGCTTTCACGACAACTTGAGCATACAAATGTGAACCTTTTATTTCTCTATTTTTACTCTGAAACTGCTCGTACCAATTTTTGCCGACAATCTTTCTACGTAAATGAGATGGAGAAATTGCGATAAACTTTGGATAGTACAAAGGTATATTTTGAAGTGACGTTTTCGTAGAAGTCACCGTTGTTGTTTATCGGCTTAGTCCCTGTAGGATGTTTTCAATCAACCTCTAAAGACACCAATAACAATAGAGATATTTACGACTTCTGGTGACACGAACAAGAAGCTAATTAGAGAGCTATCAAAGGAGTGTTACCATGCAGAGTACCGCAAGAATCTGTGCTCAGATGCGCGCCGCACGTGCAGCACATCTATTTTTCCTCTTTCAACCAATCATACTTTAAATTTTCAGCTATTGTTTATTAGACAGGTGT
>NC_090896.1:41516792-41551792 GCF_036669925.1 Montipora capricornis
TTGGGATGGGAAACCTTAAAATATACGACTTGCCGTCAGAAATATAGAACCGAATATTCTATTTTAATGCTCGAAAATTGCGAACCAAGCAACGTACAGATTTTGTTTAACCTGCTTTATGCAAAACAAATACTGCTGCAAAAGTAAATAATTATTGATACACAGTTTTTAGCAAGAGCAGAAGGAAGTTGTCAGGAACTGTCGATCGAGAATAAAGTATTTTGCCATCAACAACTAAATTTGCGACATGAAAATTTTGAACCGAGAATATAAAAAGTTACCATCAGAGAAAAACATTCTGGGAGATTTTTGCTACGTTCAATTTTTCTACTGTACTTTCGGCTGCACAATGAAATTGCAAAATCGAAAGTAAGATCGAATTCAGCGGGCGCCGTGATTAAGTTACCTTGCGTGTTTACTCGCCAAACAAAGGATAAATCTGTGTCAAAATGATGGCAAGACACCGTGTTTTTGTTTTGTGCAAATTTAACACAAAGATCACAATCCCTTAACTCTTGAGGTTGACCATTGTTTCTGCAAAGTCAAAAATTTACTCTCTTAGACGAGGTTATTTATCACCAGGTAATTCCATCATTTTGGAAATAGCAGCTGCCTTATTATTCATTAGCATCCCAAATTCTTGCCGATTTTGGGGCTCATTTTGTTGAAACTCAAGCACGCTTCCAACAGACCTGTTTATTTTCGTGATTTACGCACGCGCTGCAGGCCTGTTGGTACCACGGACCACACTAGGAACTTTAAGCAAATCGCTACGGCTGGCTCTGATACGGCTGCCGGAAGTAAATTCCCCCCTTGCCGTAGTGGCCACTACGTCGGCCCGGGCTTATTTTGCCGGCTCTGGCCCTTTTCCACGGACATCTCGGCATTTTAAGAATTCCATTGGATACTATATCCTTTAAAGTCAATTTAAGTCAAAGATTGTGTCAAGGTTGCCTCTCTTAAGCTTGTAAATCCGTATCGTGAATTTACGATACGTTTTGGAAAAGGTGTTGGAATGGCGAAGTGAGTAAAGTGAAATATTCGTGTTTAGTACGAGGTTGTTTTTCTTCGGTTAAGTTTGCTTTGAGGATTTAGTGAAGATGTTTTATAAATGGATACTATACGATGCTATTTTGCTTCTTTGAGTATTGATGTATTTGTGTTCTTCACTCGATATTCTTAGAGATATTTGTCTCTGAAATTAAATATTTCATCCATCAAATTGTTGTTATTGTACAAAGTGTAAGGCATTCGTTTTTGCTCAGAAATAATCAGTTCGTCCTAGAAAGGCGAACAACGGCCATCGTCCTTTGAGGGAAGCCATTTGGCTGAGAAAAACCAAATAAAAAAGATTTTAAAATCCTTAGCGTATGTTTCTTTGTATTTTGCTTTGCTAAACTTAAAATTCAGCAGACCACCGAGACGTACTCACACCAGACCTTTTCAGTCACGGCAGCCGTAGTAGCACCAGCCGTAGTGATTTGCTTAAACTCTCTACTCTCACAACCCGGTGACATAGTGTGTAGTGCACTTAAAGTGCACTTCCACAAAAAATGGGCGACCTAGCGCTGATGTCTCAAAAAAGACAGATATTGTATAGTTACATCCTTGCAAACACGACCCTAACTTAAGGGACAATATGTAGATGCAGACAGATGTAGATGAAGTTTAAACTCACATTGAACAAACTGCTACAGTGGAAAACGATACCAAATCCAAACGAGAATCTGTCAAACAATTAAAAAAAAATAAAACGATTAACGCTGGTTTTTAAAATTGACGCAAGCACAAGCACAAGCACATTTGTGTGTGTCAGTTTGAAAATATTTCATCACGGTTTCTCCTGTAAGACAAAAAAATAGCTTTTAGTGAATATTCGTTTCGTTAATATTGGTATTCGTTGTCACGTTTCTTTTTTAGTCGAAGCGTTTACATATCTAGAATAGTTTTGGTTAATTTTTTTTCTACGATTTTAATTCAGTCAAATAATACCTTTTTGTCGTTCTCGTCACCTGTAATAGAGAGCTTTAGATTCTTGGACGAAAACGACTACGAGTACGAGATTTTCTCATAGAACAACAATGATCGCGCAAAACAGTGTGGGAAAAACGTGGTGATACCGTCGACATTTTAGTACGAGGTTTTGCAAAAATGTCATCGTGTCAAAACAAGCCAACAAGACTGTAGCAATTTTGGCATTTTTCGATCCGCAAAAAGGTTCAGTTACCAGCAATAAGAATAACTGAGCAATCTATACTTCTAACAAAGAGTAAGATTAATCGTACGGGTTATAAATTTTCCAAGTATTTTCGCTAAAAACGGGCAGTCAAAACTCGTCCTCGTTCTCGTCCTCTTCCTAGAATCTAAAGGTCTCTTAAAAAAGCTGTTAAAAATATTTTAAAATCTTTACATAAATATCTGTGGTGTTACGTAAACCTTTAAAATATTGCTTATGTACTGAAAATATGAAAATAAAGCATGGGGTCTTCCGGTTGAGTTACAACGCGTAAATTTTCTGGTATAATTTTCGACAACTAGTATCGATTTCAGTCACGTGACTGGTGACCACGTTTTCTTCGTCCGTGACAGAAATGCAGCGAATCAAAGGCAAGGTGTTTTCTAACTTCCGAGGGAGTTGTTTTTCGAGAAGTCGTATTCCTCAATTTTTTTAACCATTTTTGTCCCGCAGTTTAGCCAATCAAATTTTATCCACTGAATTTTGGAAAGCGACATCACAAGCGAAACAACTCAAGGAGGCTCCCTAGCGTTTTAGGGCCACGCGCAAGCTGAGCGCTAATAAGGCCCGAGAAGCCTGAATCGCGCGTGTTTTTCTGATTTTTGTGACGTTAGCGTGACCAAATCTGCCTCTTCTTCTTTTTAACTGGCTCAGTTCTAACCACATTCAATTCCTATCAAATACCCTATATTTGTTAAAATCTGTCAGAGCTAATCGAATATATTAAGGAGAATGACAAATTACACAATATTGGCAAAACCGTCTGAACGACCTTGACTTTTTATCACTGCAAAATGTCAGGCAAAAGGAAATGGAAAGTATAAATATTAAGAAATTTAGGCCAAAAATAGGAATATATCTGCCTGTTACTAGATGTGATGTTGCCATGGTAACGGCCATAATCCCAAAATTGATGCCCAACAATAAGCCTTATTATATCGGTACCCATACTGGTAAATCTCTGCAGGGAACACTTTAAGAGAAATTAACTAGGTTTCCTTTCGTAATTTGTGCCCTGCAGCGAGGGTATTCGCAAATACTCTAGCCACCTTAAGCGTTAAGAGTTTTAAATCAATTGGCCATCGTTAGACAATGACTGGATCGCGGTTGGCCAGGACGCCTCACAGGTTAGACTCATACATGTCCAATACAACTGCATTACTCAAAATGTGAACTCTTTCGCTGAGGTCTCAAGGTGGTCCCAACAAGATGGAGGCGCGGTTTTCTTGCCCTTCACTTCAAACAACACATGGTCGATCCAGTCTTATTTTTTCTTTGAGATAGTGACGGCAAATGAAAACCTATCGCAACGCAAATGCTTGAGATTATCAAACCTTATAGCTCCATAAATAAATCCCAGGACGGCTCCTATCAGCCTTTGATCTGTTGTAAGGCAGGCAAAACACGGGTAGAAAAGTATTCCATAAACAAGCACGAGTATCAGACCCTCAACGACTAGAAACAAACAAACAAACAAACAAATGAAGGCTGAGAAAAATTGCTCGTTGTAATCTCTAATAAAAAGTTCTTTGCTGCAACAACCTTGTCTACGAGCACTTCCTCTCGGAAAAGGTAGCGAGAATCAAGTCGGCAAAGTTAAGGGAAGATTGTGGGAGGAAAGATATCTTCTTCCCGCTCCAGTCGTTCTCGGATTACTTTTTTTCATCCAAAATATGAATATCCTAAGCTTTGAGAAAACAAAGCATTAAATTTCTTCCTGATACGGAAGGTTAGGCAAGAAAGTGAAAACCGATTAAAAGCCGATGTTAGCAGTAGTCTGATGTTAGCAGTCTTTTCATCATCAACAATATTTCCATCACCCAGCCAGCATCGATATCGGCGATTCCGACAAAATCATGGCACAGGTTACAGAGACGAAAATTTGTTTTTTAGAGTTTTAAAAATCCCTACCAACAATCATGCGACAAAATTCGAAGACAAAGTTCAGTCGAAACCTTGACCACATGCAACACACTTTTTGTCATTACACTTAATCAGTTTAAAGTTACAAATTAAAAGAAAATGTAATGAAAATCCAATAAATACCCTTTAACCATGGCGAGGTAGACCAGGGAATGATTCCAGGAAAACTATCAATTCTAAGGAAAGCTCTTGCAAACAGGCTTGTGCAGGTGATGGCAGTAGCTCCAAAGGTTATAGCAATAGTGTATCTGTTGTGTTTGCTGAAAAAGTTGACCGGCCTGTAAATAAAGCAAATTCAGCAAAAACTAAGTGAAGAAAGGAACTACAGATGGGTTGTTTGCATGTTACGGCATCATCCAATGATGCAAGAAACAAACAATAGATCATCTCACTATACATTATATTAAATTTTCATTTATTCGAACTGCATGAGAAATCGAGACTCGAACCCATCCATAACCGTGCACACACAAACGATTGACGCGCAAGTGCCCAGCTCTTAATTGGCTTGATAGCTCAGCTGATAGAGCGGTGCAGAGCAATCGCACACTCGACGTCGTGGGTTTTGGCAAGCCCTGTTGAAGTTCTTTTTTTTTTTTTTCTTTTTTTCTTCCCTCCTCAAAAATACTGTGTGTTTGTCCTAAAACGCCTTGATGCCATGTTTGGTCGCTAACTCGACCAGGGTTGGCCTCCATTTATGAATCGGGTGTATGGTCCGCCATTACCAGCTATAAGATCTTGAGAGAACTGGACCGGGGGAAAAATGACGTCAGACTCAATAGTTTAAGAATGCAATGCTTGTGTAAGCGGCTGAATTAATATGCAGCACGGGAGGTTCCATCTTTCAGACTTTTAAACTCGTGTTTTGCATATATAACAAGCTACGTTTAATTACTGGGTTGCCAGTATGGCAATTTCAGTCGGAAAATGGGTAATATTTCTCCGTTTTTTTTTTTTTTTTAATGGGTTGGCAGTATGGCAATCCCAGTCGGAAAAAGTCTCTCCTATCACTCCCTTGCTAAGTGGGGCCTTTGTGCGTAGTCTTCCGCGGTAGGATTTCAGGGGGTAGTAGAAAGGCGTAGATTTCTCTGGTTTGAAACAGTAGGATATTTCATTAACTTGCAATGGCGTCGAAGATTGAAAGGCAAATGGTGTTTTGGAGGATCTTTAAGCAAAATGTACCTTTATGGAGCTAAAGAATGGAACGTAAATTGGATAAACAAGACAGGCCGTGAAAAAAAAATATAGAATCTTAAAAGCTACGAGTAATGGACTTCGACAACAATCTGTCGCCCGTCGAGCCGTAATCAAAATGAGCTGTAGTTGTAATATTGTACAAGTGTGGTGTTTTGTACAACGCTGAAATCGAATGAAAAATTCTCTAGTAACTTTTGGGTTTAACAAAGACAGAGAAGGAATTGAACAACTTGGATCTCTGATCTCTTTTGTCTGGCTAATTTGTATTTGTTTGCACTCAATCCTGCACAGTCTTCCGGTAAAAGATAAAGTATGCTCTACGAGCCAAAAGGCCCATCAAGGCCGGAGCTTATTCCGGTTTCAATTGCATGAGGCGACTAGGAGTATTTCTACTCCCCTCTAAATGGCATGCCAGTCCATTGCAGGGTTACCCCCAGCATTAGATTCGCCGGGACCCATTTACACACCTGGGTGGAGAGAGGCACCATGAGATTAAAGTGTCTTGCTCAAGAACACAACACAATATCCCTGGCCAGGACCAGAACCCGGACCCGAAACCGGCCTCCCACAGTCATCCGGTAACAATTGGAAATTTCACTAATTCTTCTTAGTCAAAGATTATTTGAAAGAAAGCTTGTTGCCCATTTTTTGCTTGATAATTCAAGTAAAGGGTTTTTCAGTAAAGGGTTTGATGCTGAACACTGGTGGGAAATTTATTTATTTGCCCTTTTGACACAGAGTGTAATTTGACATGATCGAGTTTCCTGTCTTCACGCACGTGATGAAATAGGAAGGGGTTCTTTGCCTCTAATAGCAAATATGTTGTTTGTTTCAAAAAATATTTCGCTGAAAAAGGTGGCCTTAATGAATTCATCGTGTTGTGTAATATGCCAGCTTAAGTGGATAGCCTTTATGGCAATAGTAAAGCATTTTAGTGTCAAAATGAGGTAAGCGTCTTTCTGTTGTGTTAAGGTAATTCCTTTGAAATTGTTCTACTATCAAACATTTTTGGAAACTTGGCATAATTAACAGCCATGATATGAACATTTAAAAAATGCAATAAAAAAATGGGGTCACCATGCTTGTTTACGCGTCAGCAGGCTCTTAAAATGGGGTATTTTTACTGGTTGCGCGTTAAAAATTCGAATCCTCTTAATACATAATTAAGTCTTGGTTACTCCATTTTATTTATTTATTTGAAAATAAAGCTCCTTTTATTCACGAAAGCAGTATTGCTTCATTTACGCCGTTTTGGAAGGCCTGGTTGTGGGAATAGTACACTATTTGGGATAGTTCCGTGGTTATCTTGAAGTCCTCGACTTGGCCAAAATACACCCAGTACGGAACTGTTTTCCAAAAAAATTCATGTTCTACTATCAAACTTTTTTTTCTTCTTCAAATAAGTTCTTTATTAGACTGTTCTTAGCAAATACCTGAAAAAAAAATTGGGGATAACCGTGCTCGTTTGAGAGAAAAGGAGCATTTATTTCGCTATCGGGCTTAGTTTGAGGGAAATCTCTCACGTTTTGTACACTCATGTGCTCATGTGTGCGCGCTAATGACGCGAAGATCGTGCGCAGTAGCGATGCGCAATGCAATACCAAGGAATCACCTAAACTTAATATAAATATACCATGCGGGCCTTGTGAGTTTGTTATTCTCGTCTGCCGTAAACTTTATTCCCACTCTCAAAATTACCTTCAGAACATACTTTTTGCGTAAAATATGCTTTTAGAATGATGTGTCTTCTGTGGTGATACTTGACGATTCGGCAACATTTTGTGAAAAAAATATTTATTATAACGGGTCACACGCGCAACTTGATCACTCGAACTTGCCCTATTTTGCATAACATCCACTTGGCCTTTTGACATCCCATTGAAAAAAACTCTTAAAATATTCGCGGACCGGTCGATTTCTGTGAAATTTGAAAAGATAATTGCTAACGAATATAGAAAGATTTTCACAATAACTAAAAATTCCTTTCATAAGCATGAGAATTCGACGACGAGGTGAATGCGACTAAATTTGTTCCGTGCGTTGCTATTTTTGTGATTTGACTGTTGCGCAAATTTTGACAGAGAATATTAAATTATGAAAAAATATCTACTGATAGATCGTTAAAAAATCTTTATTTTTAGCGGTGATTTGAACATAAAAGATGCAACACTTGACGAGAAATAATATTTTCGTTAATACAATGTATTTGAAAGAAGAAAATTTTCGCAGTAATCGGGACGCAGTGAAAATGATCCAGTTAACAAATTTGCATAGTACGTGCGTTGAAATGTGATACTCACGGAGACAGGAATTTTATTTTTTTGACAAATGATTTTGTCATTGTAGTGTAAAATGAAATTTATTTGGGAAGGCAACAATATTTCTTTCACTTCCTGGTTAATCCAATTTATTGCTACGGCTTGATAGTGCGAAGATTGTTTACATGAAACTCACGCTTTTTGCGAATTTTGAGTGTCATGAAATTACATCATTTGCGTGACAATACAAACTGTATATCCCTTTACTCTAACCCAGAAACATTCAGATAGTAAGAAACTTCATATTTATTAACCTTTTCTTCTGCTTTTGTACTTGTCAGCAATGTGATTTGCGATAATTCGCAAGTCTGTTTTTGTATCTCATGGATGTTCGGATTTTCAGTTACACGGCCGCTCAACCTCGCGATTGTGCAAATAGTTCACCCTGAAGTCAAAATAGATACGTTCTCAGGAATCCGATAAAGACGGCTTCCTGACCCGACAGATGAAATGTAAATATTCAGTTAAATATTACAACAAAATTAAAAAAACCAAAGACGTTGTTTTCCTCTGAAAACGACGAACGGTTAACATGCTTTCCCGTAGTTCATTCAGTTGACACAAGGTGATCACGTGCACCTTTAGGGTTGCCTAGCACGTGATCAATTTCTCCCTTTTGACAAAACATCATAAAAGTCTTTGGATGAGGATTCGATTTAGAGCTATATATAAAAACTATGTTTTTTTTCCCTTTATCTGAGAAGAAACGAGTGAACTTTATTTACTCAAGAGCGTGTCTTGTTATCTTTAAACTGAATTTATTACTAAAGCTCAAAAAACTAAAAGACCTCAAAATAGGACAGGATATTACAAAATAATTAAAGGTGTGAACGTGTGAGCCAAAGGGCCTCTTCCGGCGCGACATGTGGGTGACCCCACAAATTGTCTTAATGACCCCCCACTTGAAAAAATTAACTGGAACGCTGCAGTTCATTACCACCCAATTCAGTGCCTTCCTTTTTTGTGTAGCACGTACCACAGGCAACCCAGTATACGCTTTATGGAGCGTCTAGTTGATGAGAGTTTAAACCAGTGAGTAAATGACGTCCCTTTTCCCTAGATCTAACCCTCTGAGGTCCGGTTGGTCAGTTTTGAACGTGAGTAATGGCGTAACGCGAAATCCAAAACTTACACTCAAAGTAAACAACTTTTGGATAAAAATCAAAGCTCAAGATTTTGCCAGTCTAATGTTAAGCAGTCACACTTTCAAAATCTGAAGAAAGAAAAGGAAGTGATTTTTTTTAAAATAATAGCAGTTTAAGGTGGCTTAAACCAGTTTCAACCTTTGAACGAAACGTTCTAATATTACAATGTTTGGCACTACAACACTTTATCACTGAACAGCAATTTTACTGTACCATATCAAAAGGAATGTCTGTAACACATATCTTCTGTTTTCAAAAGAAAAAAACACTGAGAGAATAAACCTACACTTAAGACACGACCATAACTTAAAACATTCCCAAAACATGTAGCTTGCAAATATGCTGTCTTTTGGTAGGAAGATAGCGCTTGTTTCCGTCAACTTCTTCTTGGTCATGTTGGTTGAGCAAAGCTAAGAAAACGCTCATATGTTGGACGAGAACAGCTTTGCTCTTTCTTTTGGAAGCTGCAGTTTTATAATTTCGTTTGTTTGGAAAGAGTTAATTAATATAGAAATTTGTTTCTTTATTCTGTCGAGATAAAGGAAAGAATTCCAAACATGAATCACGACACGATTATTATTAGAGAAACATTTGTTTCCAAAGGTTCTTTCCGTACTTCAAATGTGCCAAATTGTTTTGTGAATCAATAAGGTTGGCACATTCATATTAATAATTTGACGTCATCGGGATCTTTCTTTACAGTTTTCAAGGTAGACTTTTTTTAAATTTCATCTTCAGTCGTTATCTTTCTACTATTTCACCGTACTCCTCACAACTTGGGTACAGAAGGCGACAATTGTTTTTCAAAAGTTGACGAGAACATATTGCCACTTACACTGGCAGCCCAGGTCGTCCATCGCAGAACTCAAGTTTGAATCCTTTGCGTCGCTCAAGAATGGCCAAGATAAAAATGATAGCAAGCTACAAAAAAAAAACAACAACAACAACAATAAAAATAAATAAATATATAAGCAAATAAAGAACTATTCTTATAAAAGGATAAATCAATACCGCTTATCATATGACCCATACGGTCTCGAAAATCCCCGTATGAGGGTCCTAATGTACACATAAGATAGACTGGAGCTAGAAAAAGCGCATGACCCTGTAAAAAGGTTATACATTTTTAGAAGATTTCGTCAAGTTAAACAGACGGAAGAGGGAAATATCACATTGAATCATTTTTTTCTGAGGAAATTCATAGCTTTTCTGTAAAGGCTGTATCTTTGATTCTCAGTTCTCTTAAATAATCCTTAGAGACCATATGATAAAACACTTACTGACCGAGTCAGGTCAGGTCAGGCGGGAAAATATTTGGCTCGAGGCCATAGCGCGGACCTCACTCCGCTTGCTTCGTCTGCCCTGACCTTTTAGCCAAATATTTTCCCTCACAAAGTACGCGCACTACATTTGGCTAGAGGGCCGTACAATACGGCCTCCTGTTTTTAAAATTCAATTTTTCGTCCTATATTGAAAGACCTCAATTCCTCATTTTAAAAGACATAATTAAAAGTTTCGTCCTTATAGTTCCAGTCTATGTATCGCCAGTTCATGTATGGCCCTCACGTTTTGCATTAGGGCCCGTTAACCCTTCGAACTCGGCTGTTAAGATAATTATCCACAAAGTTTAAGATAGCTACTCACATAAACATTAATGAACTTTAATCTCGATTGGAAGAAGGCATTAACAAAGATGGTGTCTTCGAGTAAATAATAGTCGAAGTGTGAGAAGGAACAAAACAACTACACGAGCTATATTCAATCAGCCTCGTCCACAGGGCGCTTTTCCCAAAGCCAGGGAAAAGCACCCTGAGAAAACGAGGTTGATATTCAATATAAAATAAATGGCCATTGCTAACTAGCCACAATCCAAACGATGAAACGAGTTGTAAGCAATAAATTATAATGATTATGTTGATACGTCTAACAACTAATCTTAATCTTCTTAATCAGCCAAGCAGTGTGCAGGCCGTTTGTAACATGGACGTTTTTTTTAATTATGCGCATGCGATTTGCTGAGGCTTAGTGACAAAGTATTCGAGCTTGTAATGTGAGGGACATAAGTTCGACTCTTGCTCAATCGGATTTGTTTTCCAATAAAGTATGACGTAATAATTGGCTACATTTACGTTTTGGGGCGTTCTTCCTCATGATCTAAATAATTTGTTATGTGATAAGCTCAATAATGCACGCCTGTTGATTGGTTGTCACCTATGATCTATTAGAGGGCTGACGCATAGCTAACGTCATCATCAAAAACTTTTAATTCTCTTTTATATGCAATAAGCCCATGACTTCATTGCTTCATTGTAATTTTTGAATTGGGTTTCAACAGACCGTTCTATATTTAGATTTATTTTCCCGCGAGACCAGTCCTCGAGACCGAGACCGGTCACATGTTTAATATTTTTTAATCAAATTCTACAAGATGCTTCGATATTCATGGGAATTGCTCATGACAAGGAGAAATTGGCGGAGTTTGAGCTCTCAAACGTGAAACCGCTTGAACCAGAAAGATGGCGAGCGTGCAAGCTAGCTGGAATACTGAAACCAATGAGAGGCAAACGAGGCAGGTGCAAGACTTACGGAACAAACACAAACACAAACACATGTACCATTCCTACACTTCAACCAAGAGCGTTTGCGAGGTTCCCGTTCTCAGGGAGTGAAAAATGGAGGAAAAAGATGGCTAACCAAAGGAACTTATTAAATATTTAAATTGTGACCTCTGGCTCTGGTCCTATGAAGGACGGTGACTCCCGAGGGACGTCAGTATATTTTGTCCCATCTCCTCTCCTTAGCAATCCTATCTTGTTGGCGCCTATCTAACGGCAAAATATAGATCTTGCTCTCCTCACTGAAACCAGGCTTAAGGCCTCGATTCCTGATAACCCAATCAACATCCAAGCATATCAGTTATACAGAAGAGACCGACAAAATCAAGACCATGGCGGCGTTTGTTTATATGTCAAGGACTCAATTCAGTGGGAGGTACTGCAAGAACTACAGAGTAATGATCATGAAGCCCTCTGAGCCAGCTTGAGACCTACTCGCTTGCCTCGCGAGTTTTCCAACTTAATTGTTGTAGTCGTTTATCACCCGGACCAGCATCCCGACACCAGTGATGCAGCTTCGCGCGAGTACCTAACATCATCTCTAGACCATATTGAAGCAAAATTCCCGAACAGTGCTATTTATATCGCTGACGATTTCAACAAATTTGACTTCAAAGCATCAACTAAATGTGACCAGCTCGAACCCATAATCAAGATCCCAACACTGGGCCTAAGGACGGCTCGACCAGATATACTCAAACATGAAGGATTACTACAAGGCACCAGTCAGTTAGGGTTAGGGTTAGGGTTAGATCAACATCTACATCAACATCTCAGATCATCTGTACGTGTATCACGGTCCTGCCCAACATTCGTCAGAAATCGCAAGTTCGGAGAAAGACCATAAAAACACTCGATAAATGGCCAAGTGACGTTGCTAGTCTTGGTCGATACCTTTTAGAGATCCCATGGGATAGCGTGCTGAGTCAAAGTGAATCAGGCGGAGATAAGTTGGTTCCAATAGCAAGGGTCATCAATTCTGGTCTTAACATAATTATGTCTAAACGTTCTGTCCGCGTTCATCAATTAGACAGGCCCTGGCTAAATCCTGATCTTATACCGCTTATTCATAATAGACAGAGCGCTTTTTCATCCGGGGACACGCTCCTATTCAAGTTGCTTAGTAATAATTTTAAAGTGGATCACGAAAGGAAAAGGTGTCGAGAGAGTTACTATAAAAAAAAGGATGCGGGACTTGAAGGACACGCTCCCACGTGATTAGTGGCGTGAAGTTAAGCACCTTTGTGTCAATGGCAGAAATGCGCGAAAAGACCTTAGGTCTATTTTTTAAATTTACACGGACTGCACTGACCAAGGGCTCGCTAAAAAAATCAAAGAGGCATTTGCCCGTCTGATGCGAGACTACATTCCCTTGTCCGATGACGCCTTTGTGTTACTGGAAGACGACGAGCCTATAATGATGAGAGTGGCTCTTTTGCAACACGGCTAAGTAAGATCAGTGTCTCAAGAACTTCCAACGACTCCAACCAAAATAACTCGAGACGGTCTATTCCTTGACAATTTAACAAACATATAGTTGAAAAATATGAATACGAAATCTTTTACAGCAAAGAAAGTTAACATAATTGTGAAGGCGCCCGGGCACTACAGCTACAACGATAGTAGATTGCACACCACTTTCTTGTGTTGATCTGAGATTTGCCACTGCTCCGTAGGCCTTCTTGCTGGAATCTCCGAAATCGTGTAAATTGGCTCCGCTCCATCCTATGATAAGCGGGACTCCTCAAGCCATGTCCACCAATGAAGTTTAAGCTCCTCTGGCAATTGGCTGTCCCAGCTAACCTTCTGTTTCCACAATTCTTTTAACATCATTTTGGCTCTCACTGTGAATGGCTCAAGTAATCCAAGTGGGTCAAACACCTTTGCAGCAATACTCAAAACGATTCTCTTTGTGAGCTGATCATGTAGCGCTTTAGTCTTTGACACAACTTGCATTAAAGGGAAACTGATTGTGTCGGCAATTGCAATTGAATCCCACTCCAGGCCCAGAAACTTCGGCTTGTCGGTAGGTTACTTGAGTTAGTGGTCCACTGCCTGAGGTTCATTCCTGCACTAGCCAAGAGCTGTCGAGAAAGACGGTAATAGTGTTCTGCGTCGTCATCGTTAATAGCTCCAAAGAGGACATTATCCACGTACATGGAGTTCTTTAGGTCCTCTGCGTCCCAATTATCCTACCATTCCTTTATACCTGTGATACTCTTTTCTGTCAAGTGAACAATGGACAGGCAAAGAGCACATCATCAAAACCAGAAGGTCAGGTACTTCAAGAGTATTTGTTTACCAGGACTAATCATATATCATAGGAAAGCAACTTTTTTATATTATTTCTATTTCAGTCTCACCCAAGAAAACTGTGTCTAGTACTGTAAAAAGACATGTACCATTTACTCCAAACAATATGATACACAAGAGGTGAAAGTGTGAAAGAAAAACATGATTAGGAATAAAAGTTCTGCAAATTTGCCACAGGTCCTAATCTACTCCAATGCAAAAGACAGCCAAAGCTGGCTTTTCTTCAAATATGTGTGGAAGAATTGTCATATGACAAACATGTTTCACCTATTGGATAAAAAATAATACAACGAGAATTTTTTTTCTGATTGGGATTTTTGCTGCAAAGTAGACAAGTGATAAATTAACTACACATATTACTGTCACTACTTTAACTGTTTATTTTTTTTGTTTTTCAGTTCCAAAGTTTGTTATATTCAATCAATAAATCATGTTTTATAAAAGTTGGTGAGTTTGGCCGCAGCCCTTAAAGCCTGACTGATCATTCGTTCGGTAGGGAAAGAAACAAAAAGATGGGGGTACAAAGGGTTATTTAAATTAGCCAAAATTAGGGGGCCATTTTTCCTAAGAAAAAAACTTGGGGGCATTATTTTTAAAGTTTTGCATGAAATCTTTCCTGTGCTTTTTCAAAATAGGAGGACTTTTAAGAAAAATAAATATTTTTTTTGTAATCTGGGAGCTGAAAATGCCCATTTGAATGAATAAGCTTATTGCACTTTAAATAATTATACTATTATTGCAATGGCAGGTCAGCAACATAAACCACTTAAGAACTAACACTGGTTAATTGTGTGCACCCAGGATGGCACCGAGTTTAAATTAATGAAGCTTTAACTTCAAAAGACAAACCAAAAATTAATGTTGTAAACAACAAAAAGTAGACACTGCCTTAGGTGACGCTTCCAGGTATTTCTTCTTTCTTCTGGGGACTTTTGAATGCCAAAAATACAGTCAGGAGACTATGAGGTGAGAGAACACATCCCCCATACATGGGCCTCTTCCAATGATAATCTTTTTCAATCTAATTTTAGCTCGTAGTCAAGCTGCGAGGCTATTTTAGGAAAGACTCCTGATTGTCAATTGTAATGACGTTATGACGCAATGACCGCTTAAAGCCGATCACATCCTCAAATTTCGATTTAGGATTTCACTGGATCATACGACGGCGAGAAAAATCCTAGCAAGTTTCTTCAAATGACATCTGATCCTCTGACCATGAGCCGCGCGGTTATGTGGGCAAAACTAAAAATAACTTTCACAGCGTAGCGCGAAGCTTGAAATAGATTGAAAAAGATTATCATAGGGCACGGGGATGTGTTCTCTCACCTGATAGTCTCTTGATATAGTTCAATGCAATAATTTATTTACTCTCGAATTTAATACGGTAGCAAATACATGCTAATCTGAGAGGCGCGGTGGCCTCATGTTTAGTGTGCTTGACTCCAGATTGAGTGGTCCAGGTTCCGGTCCTGGCCGGTGACATTATGTTGTGTTCTTGGGAAGGACACTTTACTCCCACGGTGCCTCTCTCCACCCAGGTGTATAAACGGGCACCGGTGAAATGCTGGGGTAAACCCTGGGATGGACTGGCATCCCATCCAGGGGGGGAGTAAAAAAATACTACTAGTCGCTTCATGCCATAGAAAGCGGGATAAGCTCCGGCTCTGATGGGCCACTTGGCTCGTAAACAGACTTTTAAATACATGCTAATATTGAGACGTATTCAGAATGAAGAGCTTCAACCTTTCATTACCTCCGTCGTGTTAGACCTAGACACAAATATCCGGATATGTTTTGAGATATTTAGAAAATTTTGAGATATTTAAGAAATTCTCGAGATATTTAGAAAAAACAAAATGTGATTTTTTTAGGGAAAAATTATTGAAGTCACGTTTTTTCCCCAGAAAAATGGAGAGAGAAAGAAAGCAAATTTTTAAGTTAAATGCTGCTTACAAACACAAAAATTCAAAGAAAATGAACATGCAGCAGTATTCTCCATTTAATACGTGTCATATATACCTTATACTTTGTTAGGTTATTGCTGCATTATTTATAGAAATGAAGGCAGATATTTTCGGGATATTACGAAAAAAAAAACCAGGATATTTAGAGAAAAATCGAGATATTTAGAGAAAAAATCGGGAATTTCCGGGAAACATATTTAGGCGATTTAACTTGATATTTGTGTCTAGGCCTACTCGGTCTTCAGAATTTCTGCAACAAGACTAGCATCCATATCACTCTTGCTGTTTAAGGATATACCACAAATGTCCTCTTCCGTCACAATACGATCAAGACTATCAAGGAGGTAATATCAAACACTTAAAGTGGTACTATGATCAAAAAATCATTTCTTTTTTTTCTTCAGATTTTGAAAGCGTGTTCGCTTAACACCTAACTGGCAAAATTTTGAGTTTTGAGTTTTATCCAAAGGCTGTTTATTTTGAGTGTAAGTTTTGGATTTCATGGTCCGCCATTACTCACGTTCAAAGTTGGCCGATTGGACCTAAGAGGGTTGGATCTAGAGAAAATGACGTCATTTACTCACTAGCTTAAAATTTCAGCGTGTAAACGCAATTTATTATATATGCAAAACACGAGTTGAAAAGTCTGAAAGCCCGAAACTCCCGTGCTGCATATTAATTAGGCCGCGTACACACGCATTGCATTCTTAAACTAGTGCGTGTTTGACGTCATTTTCTCCTCGACCCAGCTCTCTCAAGATTTTAAAGTTAGTAATGGCGGACCAATAAATAAGAAAATTCCAGCTAAAATAAACAGGTGTCTTTTTAAAATCAGAGCCTAAAACTTGGGTGAGTTAGTGTTTAGTTAACATAGTTTTGAAATCCAAAGGAAAAACAAAAAAATTTTTTTTGGTCGTAGTACCACTTTAATGACTGGTCCCGAGGGAAACATTTAATTTCCTTTCCCGAGAATCTCAATGTTTCCCCGAGCCGCAGCAGAGCGATACATTGAAATTCGAGGAAAGCAAAATGAACTGTTTCCGAGGGACCAGTCATTAAGTGATTTGTTATGTAGCACAAAAAGAAAAAGTGCAATGGCAACAACAACGGCGGCCGTCGGTCAACATTCGCAGGTAACACTGCACTGTTACCCTCTGACGTCATATATTTTACTACTTAATGAAAGTCATGGCGGTCGGTCACGTTTGCGCCCGTCCCTCGATTTTTATCATTATCTTGATTATCCTATTTCTTTCGTCGCTTCTCCTCGACAGGACCAGCAAAAATATCACCTTTGATTCAAATCGCTGTACTTTCTTTCGACGAATTTCGTCGCGGTGTCAACAGCTAAGGTCTCCCATTTGCAAATGGTCTAAACGTGGCCAAACGACCATGGCGATGCCTGACGTTCGAGGCTTCTTTGAGGTTAATCTTATTCTCCTGTCTGGAGACATTCACCCGCAACCTGGGCCCTCCACACGAGGAGAAGCCGGCAGCAACGAAACTACAAATCAAGGCAATAAATCGACCAGAAATCAAGCAACGAAGAATCGAAAACATCTCATGTCCGTCGCCCATCTTAATGTACGCTCTGTGGCGTCTCGGGAAAATTTCCACCTTCTTAAAGACATGATTATCAATAACAAGTACGACATTTTTACAATTTCTGAGTCGTGGTTGGACTCTACAATATGTGACGCGGATATTCTCATTCCAGGATATACGACTTTCAGGCAAGATCGAGGGCTACACAAGAGAGGTGGCGGATTACTTGTTTACGTAAAAAACATTTATAAGGCCTCGGTGATTGAAAAATGGTCCTCAATGTCTGAATCCAATTTTCAACAGCTTTGGATGAATGTACAGTATAAGAAATTTAAATCTTTCCTTCTCTGCACAGTTTACAGACCACCGGATGCCCCAATAGATTTCTTAGAAGACTTAAGCAAGACGTTTGTTGACTCTTTGCTACGTGGCTTAAATGTGCTAATCCTTGGAGATCTTAACTGTAATGTTCTTGGAACAACTGATCCTGGGGGTCGCGCGTTGATCAACTTTTGCTCGACGTTTGGCCTAACACAACTCGTTAAGACCGCAACAAGAGTAACCGAAAATTCTGAATCACTCATCGATGTTGCTCTGACTACGAACGAAAATATTATCTACGCTTGCGATGTGATACAGTCTGCAATTAGCGATCATAGTTTGGTGAGCTTAACACTCAAGTTTAAGACTCTAAGGGCACGGAACACATTTGTAACCACGAGAACATATAAAAATTACGATCGCAATGGCTTTATTGACGATTTAGCAGATGTTCCCTTCCATATAGCTAATATTTTTGATGATCCTGACGATCAAGTAAACGCCTTTAACTGCCTTTTTCTTCAGGTCTTGGACGAGCACGCCCCAATCAAACGAATCAGGATAAATTCAAGGCCTAATCCATTCATTACACCAGAGATCAAAGGACTAATGAACACGCGTGATATGTGGCATAAAAAGGCGATGAAAACCAACGACAAATTACACTGGAATGCTTATCGCTTTTTTCGTCAGGAAGTCAAACGGGAAATCAAGCTTGCTGAAAAAGAACATGTTCGTTCTGAAATTTTAAAATCGAATGGAAACTCCAACTCGATCTGGAAAATTCTTAACCGTTGTCTTCCAAAGAAAAACGCTCCATTAGCCGCTGTTGAAAATCCACTCCTTCTGGCAAATAAACTCAATGAATTTTATGCTAATGTGGGAAAAGTGACAGCTTTGAAAGCCACGAATCTTGCTGAAGAACAGGATAAAGCATTTATTGGATCGAAGCACTCTAATATATCTCATAAAAGCTTTCGTCTTTTGCAAACTTTTTTATTGTTCGACAGTCTGGAGCAACACAAGCAATGAGAATATTAAAAAACTTCAGTTAGTCCAGAATTACGCTTGCAGGATCGTAACTGGCTTGAAAAAGTACGATCACATTACAGAAGCCCTGAAGTCCCTTAAATGGCTTAACGTAAAGAAAAAACTACTCTTTAATGACTTAGTCATGTTTATAAATGCATCAACAACTTGACTCCTAACTATCTGTGTGAACGATTTAAACAACGCTCAGAAATTCACCAAAGAGATACCAGGCAAAAGAGCGAGCTTACGTTACCCAAGTGTAGGATCGCGGCTGGGCAAAGGGCTTTTGCCTTCCGTGAGGCTAAAAGTTTTAACTTTTTACCTAAATTTATCAGAGACACGGAAAGCCTAGGTGGTTTTAAAAGGAGAACTTTTAAGAATATTTTCAATTCGTAACATGTGAATTTAATATTCAAATATAAGCTGTTTATATATATATATATATATAATCTATATTTTATTTGTAAATAGTTATTATCTTATTTTATCTTATCTTATTATTATGTTGTTGTTGTTTTTTTTTTTTTGTTTTTTTTTTTTGTAATTTAATATTTCATATTCATGTATGGCGGAAGAGCCCCCAGGGGGGAGCTATGCAATAAAGTATGTATGTATGTATAAAGTATGTATATTTTGCACTATTGCCCGCTCAGAGACTTTTGGCGGGAAACAGTTTTATTGTTAAATGTCATGTGACCTCGAAGTAACCAATGAGAGCGCCCGCTGTTGGGGGAAACAAATCAGTCAGCTTTATAATAAGAGGAATTATTTAATGCAAGTTTGCTAATGCAATTAACGTACGCGAAAATCCACGAAAATTCAAGTGTTTGGAATTGTCTCCGTAAGCCAACACCGAAATCGATCGATATAAACAACTTCCGCATCTCGAGTGACCACCAGGTGCATATTCTTCAAGTTCATAAGAGAGAACGAACTGCTATGGCGCATTGATCTCTTCTTCGCGAACTGAAAAAGCAGGTCCAGCGTCTCGGAGTTTCTGACATTCAAGCAAAAAACGTTTCCCATCCATACCCCTCTGATAATCACAGGTGAAGAAGATGGTCGCAATCAGCCGCCATTTTGGAACTTTCCTATTTTGGCCAGGCTTCCCGATCCGCTCGTCCGGTGACGTAACGTTTGATTCGCGTGAGGACGACTGGGAACGATGCTGAGGACCTTGGCCAGTTTCGAAATCTGCACAATCATAGTAAGGGTTCATTTGGCAACCACAAATGTTTCAAATTTCTGAGTCTGCGCAGAAGATCCGAAAATCCATTTTTTTATTTTACGGTGCTAACCAAAAGTATTGCGGGACGAGACGGCTCCCCATCCCCATTAGGCAATTCATGTTAGGCGCAGCGTGGTTTAGATAAAGGTGCAACTCGGGAGTGAATTGAAACTAACCTGTTGTTATTGATTCATGATTCATTCCGTGGTTAAATCCAAAAGTCATTTTACAGTAGAGATTGTAAAACACACATTCTTATACTTACTGCTGGGGCAAGGCATCCAAGATCGAACAGCAATAGAACTTCCTTGCACCTTGAAAAAAATTTCATTAATTAACGGTGAATGTGAGTAAATGCATGTTCATAGGAAAAATGAGGAATGTTTGGTATCCGTTATGTACCGATCGAATCGAACATTCAAGATCCCCCAAGAACCAAATATTCTTGCCTTGCTTAGACTGGGAAATTTGACTATCTTAGGGAACTTTTTTCTAGGAGAATCTAAGAAAATTCATTTCTGATTACTCATCATCAGAGGCTTAACCAATTAAGAAACCAAAAGGCCCAAGAAAGGAGCAGCCGCACTGGACCAGCATTAACAAGACGGTTCAATTAGAGCGTATTTTGTGGTTTTATGATCCGGCTTTGGATTTCAACAGAAATGCAAAACACGATTTTCGACCCAGGAAGGAATCCATTGATATCAATGACAGAGTTAAGGATTCGTTGCACTGAAGTGAGACTCTGCTTCAGGAAGGGGGTGGGGAGGGGGGGGGGGGGGGATGAGCAGTGCAACGGAAAGATACCTTGCATATTAATTTTCGCCGTAAAAATGACGAATTCGAGAAAAATCCAAAATAAACATTTTAGCAGACAACCAGCGGCTTATTTACTTAGCTTGGTCAATGAGCCCGGAACAAACCAAACGCAAATATGAAGCCAAGCCACCTTGCCTTCTTACTGTCTTAAAGATTTGTCTTTATCACGGAAGGCAGAAGTCTATGTCCCGTCTGTCGCTAATAAAGTACACTTCGGCAACAATACAAGTGAATAGCCAAATCAACTGATAAAGAGGGCTGATATTTTCAGAGTCGATGATACTTGAACGATGGACGAAGTAAGAATGATTATACTGATTATTTTTGTCATAAATTGTTTACATTACTGCTTTGCTCGGGTCTTGACAAACTGCGAGCCAGCGAGACATTCTAGTCTAAGCACCGATTTTAAATATCGCTGCTAAAGAGTATTTAAGTCTAAGCACCCATTTTAAAACGGTTAGTTTTCACTGATCGTGTGACTCGCATGTTAACTCGCATGGTGCGCCATGTTGGCTCTCATGACTCGCAACTATGGCTTGCATGGCTCGCATATATTTTCCACACACTTTTTTTTTTCAAACGCACGCAGTGCCAGTTTCACTGAAATTCATAGACCATTTTACAGTTGTAGCTAAGTTACCTGGCCTAAGAATGGAAGCGAGGCTGCCGGTGACCCTGCTTTGATAGAAAACTCTTTGCTTTTCTGGTGGTGATGCACACTAATTAAAACTGGTAGTAATCACGGATTAGTAAAGTGCGTTCGATGTTTAGTAAAGTAATATTTTTTATTGTACTAATTGCCCAGAAATATTCAGGGAAAGTGGACTTGTGGGGTGCTTTTGTGGCAGTACGCAGAGAGAACTTGAATCTCCTGTGAAAAGCAGCCGACTAGACAAATCACAACTCAGTATCGTTGCCGACACGAATTGCCATGCGGGGGCCAATTGTAGTGTGTTTCCTACAAAACATATCACTACACAGTTTTCTGATGTTCTAATAAGTCGCTTTAGTCATATTTGCTAGTGATACTTCAAATAAATTAACATAACTTCAATTACGTTTGAAAAAAAAAAAAACAGCGAAGAAAACAGCGGAGAAACCAACACGCATGACTGCAAAGCAATTGAGCATGCCGGCATTGCGATACAAACCCGCTGTCGAGGCATGACAGACTCACAATCACATCAGATCGAGAGGATGTGCCCGTCGGCCAGCTAGTCCAAGATAGCGTCCTAACTCTGAAATCGTATGGCATCACGATCGATATCCGGGAAACATATTTAAGGTCATCGGCAGCCTCGCAGCCATTCATAGGCTAGGTTACTGAGCCAACAACTGGAAAATGGCCTATATGAATCATTCATATGTGTTATACCGCACAAATGACAAAAGGAAAGGTAAGGAAAGGAACTTTATTTAAGTGTCGTTCTAGCGCTGGAGCACTAATTTGGGACACTGTAAACTGAAATTAACAATGAAGGCAGATCAAGTCAAATGTTGGTTTGTGGGGAGAGGGGAAACCGGAGTATCCGGAGAAAACCTTTTGATGCAGTGTAGAGAACCAACATACTCAACCCACATATGACACCGAGTCCGAGAATCTAACCACATTGGTGGGAGGCGAGTGCTCTCACCACCGCGCTATCCCTGAACCCATTCCGTTTCGCTTTTTACCATATGTATACTGATTTTGTTTGAAATTTTTTGAAATGTTGTCATATTTTTGCTCAAATACTACTTTTTAAAAGCGTGCATTGAAAATAAAACCGTCCCCCAAGTCGTACATGCATTTCAGTGAAACTAACACAGGGTGCGTTAAGAAAAAGAAAAACGGTTATGTAAACAATTTTATTACACATAACATGAGAATTTCATTCCATAAAGCTCATTTGTACAAATCTATACGCTTTATTTTCACATGTGGAAAATCAGAATGGCGTACAGCTACTTCACATGTGGGAGTATAACCAATCAACGATAGCGTAAAGGCGTTTCCATGCCAATCACTCGTGCATCTCGTGCATCTCGTGCATCTCGTGCCAATCGTACTACTTTCTTATTGAATTAAATTAAATTTGCATTTGGTTCTATTGTTAGTGAGTTTTTTGTTTCTAATTTGCGTTCATAAAACTATTTTAATGAAAATTCTCGTCTTATGTGTAATAAACAGTTCAAGACATAGAAAGTGCTTTGTACGGGGTTTTATTCACTCGTTGTTTGTGTCAGAAACCCTCACTCGCTCTTTCCTCGCTCGTTCGGGTTTTTGACACAAACAACTCGTGAATAAAACTCCGCACGCCGCACTTTCTATGACGTTTACTATATACAAGAATAATTCTCGATACCTTTCGAATTGCAGTGTAGTATATTTAATTTCTTGTACCTAAAATATTAACTTATGGTGTGAATCACTTTTGATAGAAAACTAAAAATATTTAATATCTCATTAAGCTCAGTTTTGAAATCGTGATAGAAAATTGAGTCACTTGCATAAACGACTATCAATTACAATGTGCTTGAATTGAGTAATATTATAGTTCACTAGCGGATTTTTGCCGTCAAATACAATTTTCAGTCACTTAAGGGTAAAGGCGTTTCCATGCCAATCACTCGTGCATCTCGTGCAAATCTAATTTGAAAGAAAAAACAAATGAAACTGACTAGATTTTTATTTTCACGACGTTTCGAAGTCATCGTAACTCCATTATCAAGTGATAAATAAATACAAGTGCTGAGTTTAAATAGATGGAAAGCATAATTTGCATACTAGGTGTTGTTTGCCATTCAAATTCATGATGACATGATCATAAATATAACGTAAGCTAAGCAAGACACAAGCATTTCGAGGTTTATTTACTCACCCTTCCGAGATTTCAGATGTGTTTGACATATTGCAGGATTGATTGTTTGTCTGTAAGCTAAGCGCCGTGTCACAAGAAGAGTTCGGTTGATCGCACGTTAATCCGATAAAACTTGACAGACGCAGAACTTACAATTTCTTAACGAGTCGTCTGCCGCCAGCTGTCAAGAGTGATGCTATCATGTGTCATGCTATAAATGTGAGCCAATCAGATTTTACCGCAAATTACCTGCACGCTGCGATTCAAGGAAAGACACGACGAAAACAAAATAGCACTCTATAAACTTTATGTCTGCAATCAAAGCCCGCTTGACAGTTGGTGCGGTTTCTTTGTTCAAACCATCAAGGACCAAATCATTTCGAGATAAAATGGCAGAAAAATCCCGAATTCTTGATGATATCATCAGGTGCAATCAACAGTACAATAAACTTTATTTAAACTCGAATATTTGAGATGCCAATAAAAGATGTTATTAAAATAGTTTGAGGAAAATGGACTTTGAGAAATTCTAGTTTTTCAGCAGCAGCTACTCAACTATCATTTTGTAACAAATGCGTTCAGATTGTTCAGCGATTCCGTAAACAATGTTGAATTTCTCTGTCAAGCTTGGCTGATTCCCCGAATGTGGCAGCATTAAAGTTTTGGATTCACAACTTGTTGGTTCCGAATATATTCCCAAGGACTTGCCACAACTACAAACGTTTTCGAGTTGGTGGAAGAAGAACAATGCATTTTCTTCTAGAATTTTCGGGCCTGTAAATAACACTATAGCCAAATCCCGTAGGAAGTACAACTGTAATGTTTTCTTTTACTCAAAATATTCTTCGGATGCATTCTCTCCGCTTTTCCTTAAAGGTTAAAAAAAAAAAGCTGAAGTCGAAGCAACAGCAGCTGTAAACAGAGCCTAAACATCATTCATGTTCAAATCCTTTTCGGCGGCCATAATTTCATCAGCTGTTAATTATACTAATTGTTACTTCCCGTCATGCTCTGTGCACTGTTGATTTTGTGCATCATACTCACAAACAACAAATTGTCGCCCTATGTTAGGTAATCCGGAATCCGGAATCCGGAATCCGGAATCCAGGTAATTTTGGTCTGTAGAATACGGAATCCACGGCTTTGGAATCCGGAATCCAGCTAATGGAATCCGAAATCCAACCATTGTAATCCAGAAGGTTGCTGGAATCCAGTCTGTTGTGTTGGTTCCAGGGCCTCTTCTTTTCCTTTAGCGACTGTTGCATCAAGACGCGACCAAACAAGCAGTCAGCAATCACTGAAGGAACAGGTAGCAAAGAAGAAGACACAAGGCGAGAAACTGTGATGCGAGAATTTGCTGGGGAGTGTGGAAGAGGCGTAAGACAGGAAAATGTCCGCTCAAAAACGAAAGAGCTAACTGGCACCCTTTCTTATTCCCTTAGTATGTGTCCCACTACGATCACAGCCTCGTTACAGGAAAGCAAAAAGACGTAACAACAGCCTGCCAAGTTGTGGATGCTAATGTGGCACTGCGGAGAACAGCTGTACGGGTGCAAAACTAGACAAACTAATGAAACCAAAAAACTGAATCACTAAAATACACCTCCGGTGATGTCTGTAATGGGAATTCCCCCAAGTGCATTCTAACCCGAGTACTCGAATTTTCTTCCGATGGATCAGACATCATTTTAACAACAGAGAAGGATAACAGGCTCTGTCGAATTGCTAATAGGGACTATGGTAACGATGATGACAATAAGAATGAAACTGCACCACAAACTGCAGAGGATGAGGGAGAAGTATCCCTCCCGCTAAGACTGCCGGGAGTTAGTTTATCACCACGGAGAACGACACGGTTTATTCTAAGGTAAACGTTTTCCGTTGTCTGCGTAGCAAGTAGTATAGTAGTTGGACTATCTTCACGCTATTTGTTGGTAAACTGTAATTGAAGTCTTACATTTCTGTGTGGCAATTAAACAATTCGGAGACGAGTTATGTTTGAACCTAAAAGTCACTGATTTTGGCAATGTGTACCCTTTTATTATTGTTGACGCCGTTGTTATTATTAAAATAAGAATAGCCCTTCCTCGTTAGTATTTCTTCAACGATGTGGACTCAGTGGACTTCAGAAACCGTTCCTATATTCACAATCCTCTCTGGTAAGGCCAAGAATTATATTTTATACTTATATTTTTGAAAACAAAGTACAAAGAAAACGTTGAAAACCAGAAAATAGAATTTTGAAATCTGGAATCCAGCCACTTATGGAATCTGGAATCAATGGATGTGGAATCCGGAACCCACAGACATGAAATTCGGAATCCACAGCGTGGAATCCGGAATCCAAGACTCTCTTGGATTTACCTTACAAGGGGCGAAGTTTGAGCCTATTTGCCATTGCAAACATGCCATCTCACCTGGACAAAGAAATGAAAGTCAAAAATCAGATATTTCTGTTCATATACACGATTCAACCACTAGGGTTCCATCGTGAATGAAGAAAAAAGCACGTATTTATAAGCAGTTAACCAGTGGAACCAAAGGATAAACTCATGTTTTCTTTCAAAAGGGAAAGGTAATTTGGACTACGCGAAAACGCAGACGATGGAAGACGGTGATCCTGTAGAACCATCACACGGGGAACAAAATTAAAGGCCATCCAGGTGCATTTGTAGCATTTGCATTCAGATGCAAAACTTATTTAACAAAACATATTTGACTTGCAACGCTCTAGAAGATACAATGTTAAGGAGAAGCAACGAGACAAAAGATAATAATTTCAAAGTCAGAATCGATGAGAAGGTTCTATCAAGATTAAAGATTTTGAAACTTAAAGGGAGCGCTTTCCTTAAAAGGAAAAAGAAAACAGTCGATGATTGGATGTGCACATGGCTACCACTTGCAGAAATGGGCTCGTGTCTTTCCCTTGCTCTCTTGCAAAATGATGTCAAGAGTTATTTAGCTTGTGAAGTAAGGAGCATCTATTTCATAAACTTCGCTCAGTTCTTTTTTTCTTGCCTTAACTTGCTAATAGAAATCCCCAGTGCAAAACACATCCTTAAGCAAAAAACGTAAAAAAAGATACGAAATTTGCACAATGTTAAGATTATTCAAATTTTGGGGGTACAGTAATTACGTATTTGTTCAAGCGATAACAAGTTAAGACACGTCTAGTCATACGGTCGCCAATATTTCTTGCAGGCACAAAAACAATAGAAAGCAGAATCTTGGACCAACTCTGGTTATCATCGGATTTTTTCGAAAAATATCCACTCAACGCCAGCGTCTACCACCACCAGGCGAACAAGAAAGCAGTAGTTTACTCCAGGCATCAAACCTGGCTTGAAGAAATAACTGAAGACAAGAGATTATTATTATACAATCTCTTGTTGAAGAATAATTCCTAATGAAAAGTAGAGGGTGGGGGTGGTGTATCTAATTTTCTTGTGGGTTTTGGGCAATCTATCTTAAAGATTCAAATACCACTGTCTCATACTTTTGGGACTGATTTAAATGGGAAGTTAGTGACAAGCCTGAAAGGAGTCCTTCGGTGTGGTCTTCAAGGTCGCCTCGGTAGGGTCGTGCTAACTCCATTTCTGGCAGAAATGACGACCACATTTTACAATTGACAAGGTTGCATGACACAGTCAGACAAGGGGCTTATTGAAAGGTTTCAGTCGGCTTGTAATCAGTTTGAATGTCCAGGATTTATTCGTGTTTAAATCGTTCCTCTTTAATTAAAACACCACTGTGTCGAACAAACTGATTTCGTTCTCTGATATTTCGGTTGTGAATTTGTTAGCTTGTTTAATAAAATGGTCCGCGTCGGATCTCTGTTTTATCGCTGTTCCACTTTGTTGGGTGACTTTGTTTCAATTTGCTCCATGAAAATATTAGCAAAAGACTCCCGTGTTTGTCTCCATGGCGGTTTGTTTAATAAAATGGTCCGCCTCAGATCTCTGTTTATCGCTGTCCCACTTTGATAGATTAACGTACGTAATATCATTTCTATACATGAGGACCATGAAGTAGGAAAATTGGAGATGACAGATTTATTGAAGCCTTAGCTTGTGGTTTTCATTTTTTAATACATTTGTTTAGTTTGTCTTATATTTGTACTAAGCCTAAATATGGCTTCAATTTCAAACAGTATTTGTCCTGCATTTATCAGGGACAAATATGAAAACATATTTATCCCACATTTGTTGCCCTCACAACCAGGGCAAATATAACATCAGATTTGTCTCATATTTTCTTAAAGCCAAATATAATCAAATGCATTATTTCATCCAGTGAATAAGGAGATGTCTTTGAAATTAAGGCGTAACACTTGGGCCAAGTAGTGTTTAGTTAACAAACTTTTGAAATCCAAATGTTCATGGTAGAGCGGTTTTCAATTGAGTGTCGAAAGTAATTAGTGAATTACTTTGGTTTATGATTACTTCACTCAGTGATTGGTTCAAAGTTCTCGCTCCACTTTTTCAACCATACAGAAGTGAAACCAAAACCAATTGTGGCTCGCGCGTGCACATTTTCCCGCGCTTTGTGACGGCTACGTGTAATTACTTCGAGTTTTGATTGGTTTACTGGATGGTCTCCGTCCTTTTTGATTGGCCAAAGTAACTACTTTGGTTTTGGTTTTACGACACTCAATTGAAAACTGCTCTAGCACTTTAAATTGTCCGGCAAAGTGCGAGGATGACTTCTCACTCGTCTATAACCCGCACTTCAAATACACGTTCTTTTAATTTCATTTCATTCATCGAGTTCTTGACGGGAACAAATGAGCCCAACAAATTGACCTGTGGCTTCCTAGCACAATTGACAGAGCATTGCAGCGGTATCGCAGAGGTCATGGCTCGAATCCCGTTGGAACCACCTGAAATTTTCAGATGTTTATAAAAAGCGGCAATTGCTTAAATTCTTCAGCAAAGTACGAGGATCACTTCTCACTCGGCGTCAATAACCTGTAATCCAAATATACATTTATTTCATTTCATTTAAAGAAATTACTGTATCTTTTCTTATTTAACAACGGACTGGATTTGTCTCCAATCCTTTTGAATCCAGATCTTCCACGATTTGTCTCATTATTATTTTTATTATTATATCTTGGAGGATATTACATGGCCGCGCGAGGATACGAAGTTTATCTTCGAGTGCTGGAAGTATCTCTTACGAGTGAGCGAAGCGAACGAGTGAGAGATACTTTCAGCACGAGAAGATAGAATTCGTATCCCGAAGGGGCCATGCAATGTTCTGTTTATGATATAGATATTGATGAAATGTCCAGATTTAAAACAACTTGTTTTACCCATTTTCCAAATGATGAAAAAGTGGTCACCAACCGTTAAAACACGCATGTTGTGTAACATGAAACAAGACATGAAAGTTATGAACAAATCACGATAATGTAAAATTTGCAATAAAAATGTTAATGTAGTAGAGACTAATTATATTAAAGCACAAAAGTACCTTACAATGAAGAGGACGCTCGCGTTTTATTGGCTAATCGTGTCCGTTACCATGAGGAAACGTATATTCTCACATGTGAAAGAGAAGAATGATATGTTCACTGCGCACGGTGAAGATATGATTTTTTAGTAAAAGGAAAAATCCGGGTATTTCATCACTATCTATATAATAAATCATGATCATCATCATACGATTGTCTCCAGTTCTCTTATGTTCTTCTCAGTCTTAAGCAGTTCCGAGACAACTTTGTACTTCCAATGACGTCAGGTGGATCTAACTTTCCAAACCAGGTCTTTGCTTTCTTCGAGATGGTTCCGAATGCACCAGTCAAAATGGACATCCCTGTCATATTTGCTCATGATAACCGAAACATGGCTTAACGTAAATGACGACACCATTAGATGTTCAGCCTGTCCTGAAGGTTATTATCTAGCTGATCATCGTCGATCAACTGGACGTGGAGGCGGCACTGCTCTGCTTTATCGTGACTCACTAGCCGCCAAGAAGATCGAAGCCGGAGAGCAAACGTCATTTGAATATTCGGAGTGGTTAGTACAATCAAAACATCACAACCTACGTATTGCTATTATCTACCGACCGCCTTATTCGGACGAACATAAAGTTACGATTGGGACATTTTTAAATGAATTTTTTAGAATATATTGAAACACTCTTGTTATCAAATGAGAAAATTATTATACTAAATCTTGGTGATTTTAACATCCACGTGGATAATTCAAATGACAACGATGCGACTAAATTAATGGATATGATTGAGTCTTTGGGACTAAAATAGCATGTTGAAGAACCAACGCATATCTTTGGGCACACATTGGACTTAGTCATAACTAGACTATCAGATGATGTAGTTCGAGACTCTCCTCGTGTAGATAGTTACATCTCAGACCATGGGGTTGTTCTTTTCAAGTTGAATAGCGTAAAACCTTCTCTTTCTGTCAAGACTGTTTCGTATAGAAAGTATAAAGCTATTAATATTCAGGATTTTCAGTCTGACTTGGCTAAATCTGACTTATGTACAAACCATCCGAGCTCTCTTGATGAACTAGTTTCTTGTTTTTTTTTTGTGTTTGAGGCGAACAGGCAGCCCCCCAGTAGGGAACTAGTTTCTTGTTATGATAAAACTTTCACAGCTACATTAGGCAAACACGCACCGTTGTTGACCAAGACAATTGTGGTAAGACCTCGTGTTCCGTGGTTTAATGAAGAAATAAGGGAAGCTAAACGGGAAGGAAAAAGAGCAGAGAAGAAATGGCGAAAGACGAAAAATGCTGTTGATCTCACGATCTTTAAAGTAAAAAGAAATGCTGTAGTATCATTGATGAACAAAGCACGTAAGGATTTCTATACTAATTTTATTGAGGAAAATAGTTGTGATCAACGGAAATTGTTGAAGGCTAGTAAGAGTTTTCTTAATTGAAAACCTTGCAACGCTAAACCACCTAATATTGATGAGAAACAATTCGCATGGAATATAGAAAAATTTTTTGAACAGAAAGTTTTGGATATAAGGAATCGATTGGATAATATTCATTCTAGCTGTGAACATGAGACGTCGATACCTCATGTGGCTCTTACGGCTCAATATATACGTGAATTTGATAAACTTACAGACAATGACGTGAAGTTGATAATGCAGCAGTCCTCACTAAGGTCATGTTTATTGGATCCTATGCCATCTTGGCTGGTTAATCAATGTGATGTTCTGCTTCCTGTTCTCACTACGCTAATTAACACCTCTTTACAAAAGCATGGAAGGAAGCCTTGGTATTACCACTTCTGAAGAAGCCTGGCCTGGATTGTCAATTCAAAAATTTTCGTCCTGTCTGCAACTTACCATTTACGTCAAAGTTAACTGAGCGGGCTGTTTTTGAACAGATTCAAAAGCATATGTGCACTAATAATCTGTATCCGCCTTATCAGTCATCATACAGACGATACTTCAGCACTGAAACATCTTTATTAAGAGTTAAAAATGATATCCTATTGAATATGAATAAGCAACATCTTGTTAGACCTGAGTTCTGCTTTCGATACAGTTGACCATGACATCTTGTTGAAGCGACTCAGCTGTAAATTTGCAGTATCTGGAACAGTAATTGAATGGTTGCGTTCGTATCTTGACGAAAGATGCCAGCGTATCTTAATCAATACAACACAATCTAGTAGCTTTAAGTTGAACTTTGGAGTACCTCAAGGTTCGTGTCTCGGTCCGCTGCTCTTTACTGTTTATGCTAGTAAACTATTTGATGTAGTTAAACATCACCTACCAACGGTACATTGCTATGCGGACGATACACAGCTCTATGTCTCGTTTAGTCCTAATGATGAGACTGGTCAATGATGAGACTGTTGCGGCCGTGGAAAGATGTGTTGATGATATCAGATTGTGGATGACTACTGATAAACTTCTTCTCAACGATGACAAAACTGAGTTTGTTGTGATTGGCCCCAAACAACAGCTCGCCAAAGTTCAACTTAACAACATTACTATTGGTCAGTTGAAATAACACCTACGTCATCTGTTAGGAACTTGGGAGTGTGGTTTGATTCCACATTGTCAATGAACTCACATATCAACAAGACTTGTTGATTAGCATTCTACTACTTGTATAACTTTAGGAAAATTAGAAAGTACTTGTCTAGAGCATCTACTGAAAAGCTGATTCATGCTTTTGTTAGTGGTCGTATAGACTATTGCAATAGCCTTCTTTTTGGCCTACCAGCCTATCAAATACATAAAATTCAAAGGGCCCAAAACGTTGCAGCCAGATTAATATATAACGAATCTAAGTACAGTAGAATAACACCATTATTGTATAATTTGCACTGGCTGCCTGTTACATTCCGCATAGAATTTAAAATTTTACTTTTAGTATATAAGGCTATTAAGGGTTTTGCTCCAGGGTATATAACAGAACTTATTAATATTAAGAATAAGGGTAGATATAGGTTACGTTCCAATTGGAATGGAATCTTACTTAAGTATGTTAATTTTAAAACGTATAAGACATTAGGAGAAGAAGTTAAAAACTAATTATAGGCTAATATTAAAAATTCTATATCATGTATTTGTGTTGAAAAAAAAAATATGAATGTAAGTGGGATAAAACTACAACCCAGACTATTTCGACATCGCATATATAAAAGTATTACTTGTTCTGTTCCTACAAAGCTTTGGCATATTAAAGTTGCGCTGTCGTCTTAGATTATAGCGCGAGTTGTCATAGACTGCAGGAAGGAGCGCATTTAGTTTATGATTTGGGACACTGACAATGTTATCAAAAATCTTGCTACATAGTACGTAATGTTGCTCTAAAATGGGTGTTACCCCCACCTTTATTGCCAAGCTAAGTTGCACTTTCCCGAGGTTATTATTGACATTGCTCTTTTCTCGAGCCCTGTCAGCTCGTTCTTTACGGACTGGGGGAGCACTTTCCCGAGGTTATTATTGACATTGCTCTTTTCTCGAGCCCTGTCAGCTCGTTCTTTACGGACTGGGGGAGACCCTTAAAAAAGACATGCTGCGTAATCTACAACAGACCTCTCGCACGATACATAAAACAGTGCTAGATCTTGTTTCGGAACTCCCGCTCTTTTAACTGAGTTAGAAAATAGAGTCTCTTACTGGCCTTTTTGGTTATCTCAGTTACATGGTCATTGCATATTAGATCATTCGCTATTATAAGGCCAAGTAGCTTTAACTCTATCTTCTTCCCTCCTGTGATGAGAGGATCAAAGACTCTTTTCCCCTTGGCAAAGAAGATCCTGAGTTCTTTGCACTTATCGGCGTTTGGTTGAACCCTGTTTTCGCGAGACCACTCTATTACTCTGTCAGCTATTGCTTGTGCATGACTTACCCCGCCCTTTGCTGCTACCTCTGACACCGTGGTGTTGGCATTGCAGTGCGTTCGTATCGAGGTCAGTTTGGATCTATCCAACTTTTTAACTCTTCTGACATACTCCGATGTTATTTTGCCCTTTATGCTGGTGTTAAGAGTCCGGCTGGTCCAATTGTAAAATGCCAAGGTATTTAGGGTCAACACTAATTTCCATCCCTCAAACTGACATTGGACATTTCTTAACAATTACACGACGCAATATCCCATGTTAATATTGACAAGCTTACCGCTCTAAAAATAATGAAAACAGGCAGAATTACAGCTTTAGTTCAACAAGAAATAGCGTTTCTAAGATATGTCGCGCTGATCTACAGTATTTAGGTCTAAAAACCCCGTTGAAGACGGTTAACTTTCAATCGTTTTGCTGGGTACTACTATTTCAATACTCTAAAAAAATCGATTTTCCGGGCGGTTGTCTCGTTAGTCTAGTGGATATCGGAAACTGCAAGATGAAGCCATCGATCCTGGTTCAACTCTTTGCCTCGCCTATTGTGAATCTTCTCAGCTTGTTTAAAATCTTTGTTTCGTTGAAGTAGATTTGAAGTCTAAAGTAGACTGTACGTCGTATAAGTTGAATAAAAAGGGAAATGTCAGTTTGAGGGATGGAAAGAAGTGATCCCAGTATTTAGAGCCTCCTCTTTTACTTCTCTGATGTGATAGTCGTCTGGTAGATACACTCTGTTCCTATTTCCAGGACAGCGCAATCGTCTTGAGTGCGAACGAGTGCGCTGTAATTCTTTTTGTAGTGACAGATACGTACACTAAAGAATTCAGCTCAGTGATGTTTTGGGTTTGAATCCTCCTGAGAGCTTCATTAACTTTGCTTTCAGCTATACTTAATCACTTGACTTCATTGATGGTAATTCTACTCCCTGTTCAAGACGCATCACTTCCAGAATCCTTTCGCAGAGGATTCTCTCGGTGTTCTTCTTGGGTAACAGATGATTTTTTATAATCTGGTAAATCTGTGGCAATATGCTTCGTAGTTTCATTTTCTTGATATTAATATTTTTTCTCTCAGAGCCATTTCCCCTGGTTCCACAGTCTCTCGCCACTTCTTGGTTTTAATCTGGCGTACTTGATAAGCTAATCTCTGATAGGTAACTTCTTTGAGCTCTTTCCTTGGTGTTACGGTCTCTTCACAGATCTACCAGTCTCTTTCTGTATCCTCTGATACACTCCTAATGTAACGCTCAAACAACCTTCTTTGACCATCCTTCTGTCGTCGTTGAGGGGTAGCAGGATGTTCTTCTTCTTCTTCTTCTTCTTCTTCTTCTTCTTCTTCTTCTTATTATTATTATTATTATTATTATTATTATTATAGATTTTATTGATATCTTTCCATTTACAATTTTTGAAACCAAACTGTAGAGTTTCTTGATGACTTCACAGTTTTGTGTGATGATCAATTTCTGGCAGTTGGTTAGGAGTTTGTTGGTTTCGTTCTTGTGGGTTAGGTCAGAAAGTCCTTTCTATAGAGTGCTGTTGAAATCTCCCAGGAAGTTAAACATTATATTTGATTTACTTGATCTCGTTGTCAGGGTAAAGCTTGCGTAGTCCTAGTCGTAGGTCCAGGTACTTTCTCTTCTTATACTCATTCCTGTCGTTGATTTGTGCTACGTTGCACACAGTTCCTTCCTTAAGTATAATTTCTTGTTTTTCTTATTGTAGATGGTCATATCTGGCTTATTGCTCCATTCTCTGGTGTTTTATCTATGTAGATGGCTGTATCCCAGAGTATTTATTCTAGATAGCGGTTGGTCATTTTGAATACTTCTTTTGGGGATAGCTTATTTATAGCAGGCTTTGGAGTCATCGTTTTCCATGCTGTATAATGATAATAGGAAGTGGTATAGCGGTGATAAGATTTTATCATGCCTCGACTTATGGATTGTTTGAGCTATAGCAGAGGAGCCACATAGTAGATGAGGGCTAGTTTCTTCTGCATTGTGGCACAATATATGCTAGATCTAATCCCCGTTCTTGTTGTTTCTTTACTCTGCATACTTTTCTGGAGACCAGTTGTCGTATGCATGCATGATGCTAGTGTGTGCGACATCAGGAATAAATGAATGAATGAACTTTATTTAAGTGTCAATGTATTTA
>NC_090896.1:41561792-41576792 GCF_036669925.1 Montipora capricornis
GAAAACGGAACTTCCTGGAGCGTTTGAGAAATAATCCAGTGGTTGCTAATTATAAGAATTTTTGGCAGTTACCATGCCCTCAAAAATTGCAATGAACCCCTATGAGGTTTCACAATATCTATGTTTTCTTGAGGCATGGCACAAAGCAGTTGTTGTGGAAAAATTGCAAAATTAAAGCAAAAAATGTCTAAAAATGAAAACGTGTCTGGTTTCACCACATAAATGTCATCCTCTTTTGCTTGAAGTTTGCTATTCGTTTTCTTTGGCCCCGATCAATTTCCTCTTTGACTTACTCTTTGCCAGATTTTGTATTTGTAAATTGTCATTGAACCAGTTGTCTGAGATTCGGTGGGGCAATATTGTCCAGAAGAGATTCTAGGTCACTCCAAACGTTTACAGATGCATGACATCCACTGAATGTTGAAGTGGATCACTGCATTATCAGATATCCTTTACTACAAAACACACCATCAAGAGCTTCAGTCTGATTTTGCATTTCTATCAAGACCTCTACTTAAATGGCTGTACTAACTCACTTATGTAATTTTTTTATTGGCTTGAGCACAATAATTATAGAGTCAACGCAGCATTATGTGGGTGATGAAATGTACTCTGCAAGAGTGCTGAAAATATACACCAGGAAACTTCTGACTGAGCAATTCTGCGGATGCAAATTTCTATTTTGTCAAAGTCCTGTTGACCTAACTGGGGGAACATCAACAACAGCAAAAATAGAAGATAACTTTCAGGTAGTTAAAAAGACCTCGATTTAGAACTTACTCTTGCAACTTGCAAGAGTAAATTCTGAATCAGCGGCAGTAAGGCGGCATATCTTCTTCATACGTAAAATTCTAAATACAGAGTCCAAGATCACAACACCAACAAAACAACATCATATGACCTGGGCTGGTCAGGAGAGAGCTTAAGGTGAGCCTTTATCACTCGTGGGGATGCCTTCAACACTGCTAACTCTTGTGTTTTTTTTTTCTTCTTTAAAAGCTGACTTCCCCAAATTCGACCTTCTTACAACAACAAGAACACCATTAGCTATCCACTGATAGCCACGTCTCCTTAACGTCACCGTTGCATCAGAAATTGTTGTAAAAACCGACATCAATAGAGCACAACCTCAAGATAGCAAAACCAGTGAAATTAGAAATGACCAGTAACCAATACAACCCAATAGCATGAGTGCTTTTCAAGGGATTATTTTCTAATCTTCTACAGTGCAGAGTTCTCAAGAAGATCATGATGCAAAATAAACAGATAAAGTTTTTTATTTATTTATTCATTTATTATTTTTGAATTTGATTGCTTCAATTATGCACTTGAGTAACAAAGCAACTAGGAAGCATTAAGTTACCATGACAGTTGTTATAAGCATTTCAGTTATTTTTAAAGTAATGGAAAATTTACGTAAAGTAGCGTTATTAATGCATTATCGGAATGATGGGTTACTTAAGGCGAACGCGTTTGCCAGAAGTTTTGAGTTGATCACTAACACGGTTATAAAGGCCTTAAGTTTCATGTGAGCACAGTAACAGGGCAGGATAAACTCTATCACCTGTTCATACATGTGTTGAAAAGCAATGACAGGTCAGTTTTGTAAACAGTTTCCCAGTCCTGAGTTTAGCTAACGAACTAGACTCAATCAATACAGCCGACTGAGTTTTAACTATTTTTTTCGATTCGCGTATTCACTCATTTACCACAGGCCTGTAACTCTGGATTTGAGAAAAAAGCAAAGGGACAGTCGACAATCAAGAACACGACCCTCTTACAGTGACTCAAATATTCAGTTTCGGTTATAAAATGAATCTTGTCACATCAACCTTTTTTGTGTCAAAATTTCACTCTTTCGAGTTGCACGCCTTTCCAAAAGTTAGCAGATCTCACACTCATTTTGACCCACTACTGAGCTGTGGGTTACAATTTTCCATCAACGTGGGCGCCTGTTTTCCCTCAACCTCAGAGAGATTGCGAAAATACTTTCGCTACAGGAAGGTAACCTCTTCTACCACGCACACATTACGCACAAAAAAAGTATCTACATCTACCATGTACAAAGAACAAAAGTGTTGGTTCAGTACATGTCGTGGGAGGTCTAAAAGCCCACACATTCTTTGCAGCCCTGGTTACCATAGTCCGGGTCAAGAGGACCTTAAGCACTTACGAGGTTGATGAGAACAAGAACTCTTCAACAAGCGATAGGCTACTTGTAAGAGGCCAAAACAAGGGATCTGGATGCTCTGTATTCGAGCATAATATTTTGGTACATTTCTTTGCCACCCTTTCCAATAAATGAATGAATGAATGAATGAATAAATAAATAAATAAATAAATAAATAAATAAATAAATAAAGGTTTTGCCAAGGCCGTAAGCACAAAACCACCATAGAGAGATTTTGCACCACATTCACGGTTAACAATTGTCAGGGCTAGCTTTTTCCTAAATTTCTTGTCTGTTTTCTACACATATCAAGTAAGTCATAAGAAGAGGGACACAATGCTTATGTGAGATGTACCACCCTGCAATCTAACTCTTCAGTTTCAATGCTTTTTATTAATACCATTTCTGGCCAGTTGAATTCCTGGAAAGCTGGGGCAGATTTTACGTAGTGTCTATAAATACCTAGTTGGAGTTCATAACAGAAATATCACGACAAGAACGCATATTCATATTTTTGCCGATGACTTTCTCGCTACCGTCAATGCCATCAATGTTCCTTGGTTAAGGCCCTTGATGTTCTCTGACCTTTGGAGGTCTACCTTGCTGTGAACTACATGTATTTTGTCCATTTTTAGCATTCTTGGATGTTCCTTGTAAATATTTAAAAACAACAAAACAAAACAACAAACACAAAAAATAGGACATACCTGCACTAGTACCCTCTTCCCGTGATGCACTTCGTCGCAGTGAGTGCACTTGTGGCAACGATCCCTCGAGACCAAGGTCCTTGTTTCTGTCAATCAGCAGCTGGCAAAAAGCGAGCATCACGGGATGGCTGTGAGCCACAAGTACATTGACAAATCCGAGGTACGCAACAAAGGCTAAAACAGAGAAGGGTACATTGGTCTTCATTCATAAGTGTAGGCCACATGTAAACCTGTACTTGAATAGACCATTTTACAGTGGTGGCCTTAGTTACCTGGTCAATGAATGAATTTGAGGCTAGATTTGACCTTGTTTTGATAGAAACCTCACTGCTAAAAAGGTCTACTTAAAATGGAAACAGTGATTCACTTAACAGCTGTTTGCTTGGTAACCTGGCCTAGAAAAGGAAGCAAGGCTGCTGTTGGCCTTGTATCGATGCAAACTTACTGCTTTTTATCAATAACAACCATGGTGTCCTAATGTTACTCTGCTTTGATAAAAATAAAAAATCAGTGATCTTTATCAATACAAGTTCGCCCATTTGTCGACACAACTGGAACAAATATCCTACATCGCTGCTTTATTTGTGTAGCTCAGTGTACGTTTAAGCTGTCATGGTTTCCCATGCCAATGTCTTAGAATATAACTAGGAGGCCAACTGATTTCTAGGGAACATAGAGAATTACAATTGGAAGAAAGGGTATTCCTTCGCACATCAGTAAATGTTTGTATTTAAAATTTGACCAGAATGGAAAACTGGTCTTACCTTAGACTAAGGGTGTGTTCGATTGACCCTATTCCGGAATAAGAATACGTGGAGTGATCATTCAAAACACTATGTGTGGCGTTTTGTAGGAACAAAGATAATAAAGCTATGTTTAAAATAGCATTTTAGCAGATGTTTGACAATATTAATGTGAATCTCTGCAAAAACGAAGGATTCCTAACTTATATTCCATGTATTCCTATTCCGGAATACGGTCAATCGAACGCGCCCTTAGACTCACGTATCACACATTTTGTTTGAAACAATTGGGCCACGAACATTTGAGGAAACATTTGTGGAAAGTTTCGCGATTCCTTGTTGGGCATTATGAAATTACTGACGTATTTGGATTGTACCCTATGTTTATCCTCTTTTGTTATCAAACTCGAACGTACAACACCTGTGTAATCGAGCATACAACACCTGAGACGAGTACAAATAATCCATAATGATCCATTTAGTTTATTGAATTGGTGGTTATTTGTACAAATACAACATTATACTTTAAAATAAAGTTTTCAAGTTCAAGTTTCAAGTTATAAAAGAAAAATCAAAGAGGCCACTAAAACCTAGCATAACCAATGAAATACCTGGTGCGAGAAAACTTGTTATCTTCACACGTGAAAAGATCACCGTTGCTATGGTTGTAAACATAATCGCGCCAATGTTCTACGTTAGGACTACAAAAAATATTAAAGTCAAATGGTTTGGTATTTCATTGGTGTTTATATAATAAAGAGAATATTACATAACCGCTTGGAGATACGAACTTTTCAACTCGTATCTCCGCGTGGCCAGGTAATATCCTCTATTTACTAAAAAAAAAGATGATCTACCGGTGTCCCAGGTCTGAAATCCCCGCATTAAACATGTTCTGTCAATACGAGGCAGAAACAGCACTCCTAGTAGGATTCCTTTTAAAATGCGCAGAAAGGACGAGAAAAATCCAAGAAGAATATTGTAGAAGAAAAAGAAATATGACATGATGGAGAACAGCTGCCTGAAGAATCAATAAACAAAAGCAATGAGACGAAACGCACCTGAAAAATATTGATGACAATCAATGCTATGGTAATAGCGAGGACGATGATAGCTGTGTATATGTTCACTTGGTGTTCATAAACAAATTACGTTGATGCATGTGTTTATGACGCTAATTATCGTTATGAAAACAATGCTGGTAAAGGCCGCTACGAATGGCGACAATAATTAAGATGATGCTGACTACGAATATGGCTATGACAATGATGATGACGATGATAATGATGGCGACGACGACGACGATGCTAACAAGATAATCAATGACTACGTACCTTTATGATGGTGACAACAACAAAAAAAGTGAAATGATGTTGATGGAGCAATGATTTACCGATGATTATGATAATGTTGACGACGATGATGATGACTGACGTTTGGGAGTTTAAGCACGCGCGTTTTTGAGACGCGGACGGCAACCGGAAGTGAGCTGTTTTCCCCTTTAACTTGCCTTCACACAACCACATTTATATCGCTAAGTATCTTTTCACTATTAGATACCCTAAGTTTAAAAAGCTGGGGGAGACCGCTATCCTGGCGAGCGAAATATTCACTTCCGGTTGCCGTCCGCGTCTCAAAAACGCGCGTGCTTAAGCTCCCTGTTAATGATCATAAGGATTATCGTCGATGTCAGTGATGATGATAAAGGCCATGATGAGGTTGAGAAAATGCTGAATGATGACAAAGGTGATGGGCTCAAGATATGGATGATAATGATGAAGAAGATGATCATGAGGAGGAAGATTTAAATAAACGTCATTATTATCCAACTGTACTAGTTACTACATTTTACAGAAAACGTACGAAACGAATACAAATATTCCATGACATTTGTACAGTAGAGAACCGGTTTGACTATTTGAGGTGCTGACCTTTGCCCCCTGCTTGTCACGTACGAATCTGTCTCACGCTCTTGGTTTACAATTCACTTGCTAAAAATATAGTGCGAAAAAGTTGGATAATAAAAACGTTTATTCAATGATTTAGTTCTACGGTCTGTGGATTCGCCAAAATACAGCAAGACTCGTAAAAATATCCCACGATACTACAAATTAAATCTTGTAATAAGGCACATATTTTTTGTATTATAATTGAGGTATAATGGAACCTGTTATCCACAGTTATGGTGATGTTCGGGAAATCTCTGTCGCAGAAGACAAAGAAAGCAAGGAAATACTGGAACAGCCACAAGAAAATAGCCGTGCCGATCGTGGGCCTGAAAGAAACCCGCAAGATGTAAGTACAAGACTACAAGCTAACTTCAACTAGCAATTCTAGCAAGTATCAATACAGGGGTTTTGAGAGAGGGTAAGAAATCGTCGCTGTGCTTTTCATAACTCCACAGGAATCTCAACTTCAACACCAACCTGCAAACTACTTTTTGACTTAAGTCAATCAATTTTTTCACGACAACCAAAAATGTTAACTAGTCCATCTATGCAACTAGTGCAATTATTCATAAAAGAGCCAAGAACTACGAAACATGTAAAGCACCATCTCTTCACGGGCTGATTTCCCGGCTCTATAACCATACCAAATGTCTTACCAATGATATTATTTAATGAAAAAGGATGTTTGAACATCTTTGGATGTCTCGGCTCAACCTTTGACATCCTTTGGTTTCCCTTTGGAAAATTGATTGACAGAAAACAAAGCACTGCGTGGTGTAGGGTACATTCGTAGAAAGTAAGGTAAGGTAACTTTATTTAAACACGGTATTTCCTTCAGGTATACATTTACATTGAAGTATGGAAAAACTAATTTCCTAACTAATCTAGAATCTAAGATAAAAACTAAAATAATAAGATAAAGCAAAAAAGCCTGCTTTTCAAGGAGGCCGTGTGTAAAAACAGAATATCGCTAATTAAATCATTGTTGTCGATCGAAATTTATGTCTCTTAATTTCCCTTAAATATACTAGAGGATGTCAATTGCCGCACCTCCAGAGGCAAGCCGTTCCATAACACACTCCCGCTGTAAGAAAGACTTCTTTTATAAAATTCAGTACGGGGTTGCGGAACAGCGAGCTTGTATTCATTCTCTCTAAGGTTATAGCTACTTAAATCGCAGTGACGGACAGAACGCGAAGTCAGATATTCTGGAGCAGTGTTATTTACAATGCAATGCATCATTATTGCTTTACTGACTGTGCGCTGATGGACAAGTTTCGACCACTTTAAATTTTGAAATAATTCACCAGTACTGCAGTCATAATTAGAGAACGTCAGAACGCGAGCGGCACGATTCTGCAATTTCTGCAATTAAGAAGAAAGGTTCTTAGAACAGTTTCCCCATAATACATTACAGTAATCAAAGTGTGGCTGTACCAGTGAATTGTATACGTTAAGTAGAATCTCAAAAGGGAGAAAATACCTAATATGCTTAATCGCACTTATGCCAGAAAGATTTCCATCGATGTGACCACCTAGGGATTTTGAAGTCGAAACTTGTTTAATCGAAAACTTGTTAATTTCAATTATGGGATTCCTTTCTAGCGTTGAAAAATTCTGTCTTAGTCGTGTTTAGTTAAGTTTGTTCGCTGCAAGCCATATACAAATTCTATCTAAATCTATGTTAACACAACGCTCTATTTCTTCAACATCATTGCTCGCATAGGTGATACTAGTAGTATCGTCAGCATACATTCTTGGTTGTGAATGCATAAGGCAATTCGGAAGGTCATTTATATATAGTGCAGTGAGCGTCTTCTCGAATTTCAGTACTGGTTGTGTCAACTGATTATGAAAGTCTCCCCTGTTTCTATGCCTTCCTAGCACCTCGTGTGTTTTTGTTTACCTGCAGTTAATGCTACTCAGTGGAAACCGAGAGCAAGGTTTTGGTCAATTGTATTGAGTTGACCTTAGACTTAGGGTGTGGATCTCTACAGAAAATCCTCAACATAAACCATGGTGAATGTGGACGAAGAAAGGGCCCTTGCTCCTAGCAGGCCTTAAATGGCCAAAGGGTGCGAAGAATCTGCGGGTTTACCCAAACAACCTCTGGTGTGGTTCATATAGGTGGCAACAGTGGGAGTGCCATCCAACAGAATTGATGAGCTGCTGACTATTGGCTTGCCCGGAAAGAACAGGGTTCTGGAAGAGGCTTTATGACAACTGGAGGAGACTGTATCCAGATTGCAAGGACTCTGAACAAAAACTTGTGTGACAAGTGCCAGTATTAGAGAAGAAAAAAAAGGAGTTCTGCGACCTTGAACTAGAGGAGATGAAAGAAGAACTCAGGAGATTCGAAAACGAAGAGGTTTCCTGCAAAGGTGAACAGGACGAGCTGCGTTCCCCTAACCCCAGCCAACAGCCCAACTTGCGAAGTTCTAGAATTTATGGACACGAGGCACTATTACTTGATGACCGACAAGGAAAGAACAGAACAAAGATTGAAGATTATATGGCGACATCTAAGCCTGAGGAATCACGAGACAAAGAGTATGCCACGATTACAAAACAGAAGCTGCTCAAGAAACTGAAAAGCACTGCTAACTTGCAATCCCTGGACCCAGATAAGATTCATGGGGATTGGCGGAAGACGTAAACACATTACCAAGGTAAAGGTAAAGGTACACCTTATTTAACGTCGGAAGTTCCTTTACTCTCTACAGAGTACTCTCCCAGGAACCAAACAACTACCACGCCGCCTGCACTGCGAACTGCTTGAGTAGGTGACAGAAAAAATGTAAATGCTGTGTTTATAGTGGAAGTGCACTTAGCTATCAAGATACAGTTCACTGGCACCCCACTTTTAATAAGCTGAAAGAAACACTTCAAACTTAACAGAAAAATGATTAAGAACCCCAACTGGCAGGTGGCAATCAGTTAGGTATATTTACAAAGGGAGGTAGAGTTGAATCCGTGACAACCGGAAACAAATCCAAACCAGAGGCTAGAACACAATTTGAACCCGGCGCAACCGCATGCAAACCTAACGCCCAAACCACTGGACCACGCCGCCTCCCATGCAGTGCTCATTAGAGTGGTTTTCAATTGAGTGTCGAAAGTAATTAGTGGATTATTTTGGTTTTGCATTACTTCACTCGCGCCACTTTTTCAATAAATCAGAAGTGAAACCAAAACCAATCGTGGCTCGCGCGTGCACATTTTCCTGCACTTCACGTCGGCTACGTGTAATTACTTCGAGTTTGGATTGGTTTACTGGATTGTCTCCGCCCTTTTTGATCGGCCAAAGTAATTACTTTGGTTTTGGTTTTACGACACTGATTTGAAAACCACTCTAAAACAATGGAAGATATTGCTTACTGACAGCCGAAGAAACGAAATAATATGTATGTAGTAGTAAGGTATTCAGCAGGGATTGTCAGCTGGAACCTGGAAGAAAAAGAATCCTCACCGTGGATACAGCACCCGGCGCCCACAAAAAAAAAAAAAAAAAAAAAAAAGACAAAAGAAAAAGAGGAGGTAGATCAATGGTTTAGATAAGGCACGGGAACCTTAAATGAGAGTAAGAAATCCCAAGCTCTTGAAACATACTGAAACAAATGTGAACAATTTGCCGAAATTTAAAGAAAAACAATGCCTGGAGAGACAGGGTACTCAATGGACGTTCCTCAGCATAGGTAAAGGTGCAGACAACAGTGAAACAAATTGTAATCTTAAGATATCTATAAAGAATTTTATACTTCCCGCTCAAGATCGAGCGAGCCCTGTCCACAAGAGGTATCCAAGCTAAAATATATCATCTCTGTGATTCACCAGAGAAGACAATGCGGGACCAAAGGACAGACAATGGCACATATTGTTAGTGGCCAACAGTGATCACTCAGAGCCACAACCATGTTGCGCACAAGATCAATTGGTCTCCCTGTGGAAAGTACATCAAAAGGTCTAAGTGCCAATGGCGGCACCAAGTCTTGGAAATTGCAGGGAATCAGGACTGCAAACTCTTGTGGGACATAAACATTTTCATTAATCCAATTGCCATAAATGTCCTGTATGACCTAACACCTCACTCTAAACATAAAGTTCCATGGAATACAGATCGTCTGAAAAACACTGTTACCATAAAATATTCGTAATGTAGGATGTTTACAGTGGTATTACGATTTATTTTTTCTATCATATTCGGCATACCCATGTAAGTTGTATTTTGTACGTTTTTTTATTGTCTGATTGACCACAACCTGTAATTCAATTACAACTGCAAGAGATTTGAATAAACGAATTATTAATATTATTGAAAGAACTTTATGCAAAGCAGTCTGTAACGTCATTTCAGGAATAGACCCACGCCTCTCACCATCTCATTAGACAAGTGACTGCCAATTTTCCACACTTAACGGTACTCATGCAACCTTATAGAAGCACAATAGCAATCAGTTAATGAAAAATACATGGAGCCAAAATGCAACTTTTTCGGAATAAAGAAAATCGAATTAACATTTTAATATAAACATTGCATGAACTTTAGATAGTTTGTTAACTTTAAAGTTGTTGAGTCATGAAAACATACGAAATGGGACGCAAGCCAACTTTAAGCAGCCTCACGGCATGTCCCAGCTTAAAAAATACGTCCATTCGGACAGCGTCTCTGAAGTTCTGCTCCTTCCACAAACACAAGTGACGATAACGGGCTAACTAGAAGGGCCTGTGTCCTGGTAGTACAGTTCATTTAGCACAGTTTTACCAATTACCGACCCTCACTGGCTATGCAACTCAATGTTAACCAGAAATTACTTTTAAACAGCACTAATTGCAGCTTTGTGCCAACAAACAGACAAATGCTGGCAAGTATACATAATTTAAGTTACAAACAACTGAGATAAACTTTGAAAAACTGTTAGGCTGAACAATATCAATCCCTTTTAAAATTCTTCAATAATGCTCATCACTCCCTCCCTTTGTATTTGCTGTTTTATTCAAACCTTCCCTCAACGTACGCCTTAATTTGTTCTTTCTTCCGTTTGGCTTGATTTGGTTGCCAGTTCCCAACAGTCACTGAATTTTGCTAAATTTCATGACACAGCCCCCCCCCCCCTCCCCCCCAACAACCTAACGTTGCTGTTGGCAATATAAAGTTTACAGGATGGAAATAATTGAAGAATGGCATTTGTAGATCTATCTCGTCAAATGCGTTAAAGGATTAAGCAAAAGTGTACAGAATTCTGAACCTCACAGGAATGCAATTCCAGCTTCTGTCAAAGCATCCAAGATTTCTGGAGGAAGACGCTCGGCGTACTTGAATAAGAATCCCAATATTGCACAGACAAGCCACAGTGGAAGTATCAAGATAAAATAACCTTAAATAAAAAAAAAGCGAGAGGATACAGTATCATACCATACCAGAAAAAAACAAAAAAACAAAAACAAAAAAGGGCTCTGTTCATACATCCTGAGCCAACCGCTATCCAGTTAGCAAAGTTGGTACAGTATTAGACTACTACACGCGAGGTTGCGTGAGATCAAACCATGGCCAGACCGACAGTCATGGTCTTTATTCAACTAAATTCAGAGAAGACTTCCAAGGGTCCTTGGATAGGGTCTATAGACGGAAGCCCCGGTCTCACAACCCTGGCTGTTAACACTGTAGGATGTTGAAGAACCCACACACTGTTTGTGAACAGTAGGGGAGAGGGTTCCCCATGTTGTAGGCTATGTCTGTCAGCATGTGGTTGACCTGTCTGGATTAACGTATTGGGCTTGTGAGCAAATGAGACTACGTATGTTTAGAAAGACACATAATTAGTTACTGGGCGGTTTTGAAAAGAGTCAGGAACTTCAACATCACTCACATATGGGAATGTAGACAGTAAACATCAAAGTTCCCATACTCCACTCCTTAACTAAAGATAAATAATTGCAATTATACTCAACAACAACAACAAAAAGTGCCAACCTTCAGACCTTACCTACTGCTAGAAATAGCATATGCCTGGACTTAAAGGGATGCTTTGTGATGGATATCAAAATGAAGCATGCATGTAATTACGCGCATTTCAGTACATACGGGCACTATATTTTAAAACAAAAATAGTGACCACATCAAAGGGATATAGAAGGTGATATGGTGTTGCAGTCAGTGCAAAAATGCCTGACGTGTCTTGAAAGGTTCCCATTTCAATTCTATCATGTTGGCCAATAAGCAATATTTTTGTCCTGCTAGACTGCTAAGATTCCTTGGGAAGCCTATTGTAGCTCTTTTAAGTTTCTTGTGCATGGCTCAGTAGTAGGGCATCCGGATTAATGATCGGAAGGTTGTCGGTTCAATTCCTGCAAAAGAACACTCTGATTCTTTTTCCTGAGCAATCCGTGAGTCCCCCCAGAAGAAACTCATCTCTTCACTGCATTTACACAACCTTAGTGAAACTCACAGCTTACTTGGGGTCATACACATCGTAACAGTTCCCATTAAGAAAGCCAATTCGAAGAACCTGAGGCCTTATTTTACAAACAAAGTTGTGGAAAGGTGTGGAATGGAGAAAAAGTTCCTAACTTTACACCATTTCTTCGAAAAAGAAAGCACTTGAAACCTTCTTTGAAAAAAATCAACAAAGTTTTTCCCCTGTACTGGTTCAAAGTTATGTCTTTTTCTGAAGTGGAATTTCCGCTTACAAGCTAATCATGATAGCAATTAACCTGGTCACAACCAATATTGATTTTCTCACCTACTAATGTGTAAGCTATCTGGTATCCAGAGAACCTCAGACTTCGTCCCTGAAATAATAAATTCAATGGGAAGATTTTATGATGCTCAATAAGACATGCAATACACAAGCTAACATCAATTTGTCAAAGATAAATACAGTGCACAACACTAAGGGCAGGTAACACGTTTAAGGTAAATTTTAGTGATGCAAGTATACAGTAATCCTTGCCTTACCTCACCCTTGATTATGAATTGGATGACGGTTAAGATTTGGATGAAGATTGCAATGAGGATTGTGATTGGAATTAAGATTACACGTAATAAAATTGTGTGAATCAAGACTCCAATCCAGAGTGCTGGGATGCTAATTGGATTGGATATTAATTGGAAATTAATTATGTTAATTGGATTGGAAATCTCTATCCAAACCCTAACTTCGAACCCTAAGCCAAGCAAGGGCATGATGGAAAAAGAAAGAAGAAATCAGCCAAGCAAGAGGAAGCAAAGAGATACGATTTAAGAACAGAACAAAAACTTACAACCAACTTCCTGGGAGAAACTGACACATCATGACAAAACGTATTTTCACCACGATACATCTGGATGATATGATCTCTAGAATAACAGAATCAACATGAATAAAAAGTAATTGGAGCCAGCAAGGCAAATTAATTTGTCTTCTTGGTCAGGGAAGACATGCCTTGTTATGTGCATCATGTATAAAACTTAATTATACAATATGTAGCCTTGTTGGAATTGTCATTTTCCATCAGAAGGTATGGGCTGCAATGATTATTGAGTTATCATGTTACATGCCACTAGAGTGGTGACTAGAGGGTTGGCATGAACAAGTTTTGGCAGGATTCCCCATTAGTCCGAAACGTTCCCAATCAGTGAAATTTAAGGTGAAGCCACTGATTATTCTCAATTCTCGATTGTTCAGAATCTAGTGGAATTTTCTGCTGGCAAATTGATTCCCATAGCAATAAGCACAATTCCATCCATTTTGGAGGTGCGTTTAATAAGCAGTGTCTGGGTGAATATCGCTTTTTAAAAAACACACTGAAGAAGGTGCTATTTTAATTACCCAAGGGAAAAGACTGATAACTTGACTGGTGCACTCTACTACACTGTTTATCCTTGAAAAGTGCAACAACCACAACCCACTTCTTTAATGCATGGTTTAGTGAGTTTTATTATGCAATCAAATATATGTACTGCATTTGGACTCACCGATGACACTTCATAAAGTGCAAAAGCAATATCGCAGAAATGGCTGAACACGCAACCACAGACTCCTCCAAGGACCCTAGAGAAATAAATAATAATAATAATAATAATAATAATAATAATAATAATAATAATAATAATAATAATAATAATAACAATAACAATAATAATAATAATAATAATAATAATAATTATTATTATTATTATTATTATTATTATTATTATTATTCTAACACTGGGCTCAATAACATGCAACCGGAAAGACTCAAAAGTTATGGTGAGGTACCGGAGTGACAAACATTCGGTTTGATTCCAAATCTGAGTATGTTGCCAGCAATCAAACGTGGAAGAATAAACTAAGCAACACTAGAGTAAGAAAATTTGGATGTTTCTCCAGCCCTTATATCTGATGTCAAGCAAGGTACTTGAATTCCATCAGCATGGGAAAACTTCACTAAGAGCAGGTTCTTGTTACCACACAGGGGAAGGAAACGTGAGTGATGTTTGATGAAAGGTTATCTCCAAGAGTTTTCAAATTCTCCTAATAGCAACAGAAAAGAGCCCAAACAAAGTGTGTGACTGTTTGCTCCTCTCTGATTGGATGATAAGAAACAATGCCCTTTTATAACTTCATCATCATCCAATAAGAGAGGAGCAAACAGCATGACGGTTGAAAGCCGGCACATGAAAATCGATCTGGCTATTCATCTGTGGAGCTTCTAATGCTGGATTTTTTGATATTATTTCAGGTCTAGTGCTTTGAGTTTTGGACTGATTACAGATATAATGGAATGAGAGGAAACCTTTGGCTTTCAGGTTGCCTTTTGCATGATTTGAGACTTGGACGATGGGAATTTGTTGGTGAAAACTGGCTTGGTGCTGGAGCAGTCTGAAATCGACCGTTCCACCCTTGTCCACAGAAAAATCAGTCAAATCTCTAAAATTCACTGTTTTCAGCTACAAGAACATCAATATACAACATTTAAGGTAAAAATACGTCTATTTTGATGTTATATTTATTATAAACATTCATTGCGGTACATTTCGATAATATGAACTTTTTCAATATTCCCATTACAAGTCTCCAAAAGATACAAACAGTCACACACTTTGTGTGCAGGGCTCCTTATGATAGCAATCGTGAAAGAGTAACTTTAGTATTTTTTGTTTACTTCTCTTTTTCTTAAAATCGCTTTAACGTAGAAACTAGGTTGTCAGTAAAACAATTATTTTAAATACAGTACGATCTTTATTTATTATACCAAATAAATCAGTAAAATTTAGATTAAGCAAAATTTCTAAGCATTTTTCTGGGTGAAAAGCTAAGATTTTTTATTTGATTACAACAAAACCTGAATAAAGCGATGAATCTCAAACTCGAAAATTCTAAGATGGCGGCCTCGCTCCATCGTGAGTAGTTAAAAGTTGATATATTTTGTCCCGTTTTGGGGCCTTTTTTGCAAAGTAACACAGAAAGGTT